>NC_091687.1:43775000-44075000 GCF_041296265.1 Equus caballus
TTTTAATGCTTATTCTTATTTCGCGCAGGAAGACATTAGACAAGAGCAGTTACTCTTCCCAATACCTTAGTCCAGCCACCAGTTCAGGGGAAGAAAGGTCTTTGATTTCTTATACAACACTGACAAGAGAAGTGGACCAATCAGAAACAGTAGGGATATTTTGGAGATCTTCTAATGGTATGAGTAAACAGAGGTCCAAACCATGCTGAAGCAAGGCTCATGCCTTAGATCCTGACACATTATACAGACAGGCTTGGAACCCTTGTGTATGAGTTTCCTATTGCTGCTGTGACAAATTACTACCAACTTAGTGTTTAGAACAATGTAAGTTTATCATCTCATAGTTCTATAGCTCAGACATTGAAATGGGTAAAATGAAGAGAGCAGCTGGGCTGTGCTGCTTTCTGGAGGCTCTGGGAGAGGATCCTCTTCCTTACCCATTGCAGCTTCTAGAGCCACCTGCATTCCTTGGCTCATGGCCCTCCTTCTGCAGCTGCAAAGCCAGCAGCAGCGGATCCACTTCTTCTCCTGCCACATCATTCTGATGTCCTCTTCTGCCTTGCTCCTTTACACTTAAGGACCCTTGTGATTCCATCAGGCTCCCTCAGCTAATGCAGGATAATGTGAAGGCCGGTTGATTAGTGGGTCTGTTTGCTAGGGCTGCCATAACAAACCACCACAGACTGCGTGGCTGACACAACAGAAACTCATTTTCTCACAATTTGGGAGGCTAAAAGTCTGAGATCAAGGGTTAGTTTCTTCTGAGGCCTCCCTCCTTGGTTTGTAGATGGTCTGTATCCTCACATGGTCTTCCCTGTGTGCATACTTGTGTCCTCATCTCTTTTTATAAAGATACCAGTCATATGGGATTAGAGCCCACTCAAAGGACCTCCTTTTAACGTAACTGCCTTGTTAAAGACCCTGTCTCCAAATACAGCCACATTCTGAGGTACTGGGGGTTAGTATTTCAACATATGAGTTCTGAGGGGGGCACAAGTCAGCCCATAACAATTAGCAACTTTAATTCCATCTGCTACCTTAACTCTCTTTTGCCATATAATGTAGCATATTCATAGGTTCTGGGGATCAGGATGTGAACATCTTTGGGGAGCCCTTATTCTGCCTAACACACTTTGTTCTGAAAATGTTATCACTGGTGTAGCAAATCTTAGAGAAATAATAGTTCCTAGAGTAGAATATTTGCTACCTTTAACCAGAGTCCCATACAATCCCAGTAAAGCAAAACAGACTGCTCAGCAGAATTACAGGCCATCAAAAGTCTTTAGAGAGGTTGAGCCCAGTTTCTACAGCCTAGAACTGGAACACCCCAGGGGCTCGCACAAGCCCAAGTCTGTGTTTATGAATCTGGCTGAGGTCCTCTGGGCCCAGCAGTGCCTCTCAAAGCAGTGGCAAATCAGGCTTAGGCCACCCTGGCCCCTCCGTGCACTCAGAAGGGACAAGCAGGTGCTTCAGCAGGCCAGTGTCTGACGAGCAGGACGGAGCAGCGGCTGGTGCTGCACAGTGAGCTCTCCAGCTCTGGCCATCTGTAGCACAGAGCATTTCTTCTAGTGCAGCCATTTCTTTGGCAAGAATTCCTGGAACTCTTTATTGAGAGCTCTATAATTTTTTAAGAAATTAGATGCTCAGTAAAATAATCTTACCAAAACTGGTTTAATGAGACCTATGTTTTTATTAAAAACATACAAAACAATGAGAACAAAAACTCTATTCAGATATTGTTTCTCGTTTGTACTCTTCTATACAGCTAACCAAGAGGTAGAAAAAAGAGAACTAGTTGGGGTATGTAGATTCTGCCACTGACTCTTATTATTATTTCCTCATCAATCTTTCTCTCTGTCTGTCTAACTAGCTTCAACTGGCATACTGAGTGAGAAATCAGACAGTCCCAGCTCTGCCACTTACAGCTGTGTGACCTTTGGTCAGTTATTAACCTCTCTGAGCCTCAGTCTCCTTATTTGTAAAACAGAGATAAAAATACCCATTTTGCAAGGTTGCTATGATATTCAATTGAATGTATATAAATCATTTGGCACATAATATGATATAAGTAATAGTAATCCTAGAATGAGAGGGTCAGAGCACCCATCCGCTGAGACTCCTTCCAGCTCTAGTACGCTATGATTCTATTCTAGTTTTATTCCTTCTATTATTCTATTATGCAGATGAAAACTATTTAAGCCTGGGCACACTATCTCAGATCTTTCAAAGGCAGGAAAACATGGGGGTGGGGGAATGAAGAGAGGCAGATCAATTTAGACGTATTACAAAATCTGATTTTGAAGCTAGAAATTTAAACTCCAATAGGCAGAGAACATGGAAGTGCTCCAGTATTTGAGAACAACCTATTAGCGTTAGGTCTAAGTTTCCAATTTGAAGGTACTGGACCAGACCGTTCCTGTCTGAGCTTGTTTGTCAGTGGGACACAATCACAATGCCAGCCTCAGGGCCGCCAGCCTTTGTGTGCTTTATCTTACTCCCTGCTGCTTCCAGTGAGTCCATTAGGGATCCGCTGCTAGAAACAGGGGCCAGCACACTCGACCTCCAAAGACTCTTGCAGATGGCAGAGCTCATTCTCCTAAGGTCATAATGAAGCAAAGAAGATCTTTAAACATCAACGTTTAAAATAAAATGAAACTCACCATATATCAAAAAAGGCAGGAGAATCCAAACTCTAGGGGAATGTCTAGCTTTTCTCTGTAAGACCCCACATAATGTGCCCCCGCTCCTGTCTCTCAGGCCCTCCCATCCCTTACTTCCTGGCTGCCTTCAGTTCCTCTCCAAGCCAAGCTTTTCTCACCCCAGGGCCTCTGCACTTGCTGTTCCCTCTGCTGGGAGCACTCCAGCCCCCTCCCTGAGCCTCTTTCTCATTCTGCAGGTCTGCAGGTGTGCTTCCTTTTCTAAAGCAGGAACCTCCTTGTTATTCTCCATCTCTGCATCCTGTTTCTGGCCCTTTTAGCACTTATCACAGTGAGTAATTATTTTTGTGTGTTTTCTTAGCTTTGGTGTAAAGAGATGACTTGGGAAAGGAAGATTGGAAGTAGAAGGGGCAGGCGAATGGCCTGTAGTTCTGGGTAGATCCTGGGACTTTCTAGTGGTAAATGACCTGATTCATTAGCTCTACCAACATTGTAGAAAGTAAGTGACGAGACTTGATGTAATGGACTGAGGGTCAGGGGACCTGGATTTTAGTTCCAATCCAATCCTGCCACTTAGCAGCCATATCACTGTGGGCAAGTCACTTCTCTCCAGGTCTTAGTTTCTTCACCAATGAAATGAGTGCACTTCATTTTCAGAGGCTCAATCAGGTACGAACATTCTATTTTCTTCTCCTGATTAATTTAGACAGCCAACCAGTCAGCCAGCCAGCCAACGCCAGTCACGAGGTGGAATAGGAAGCCATTTACTTTGGTGAGGGTGGGCATTAAGTGAGGTATGTATTAGGGACAGCGTTGGCTTCTGTACTTAAGTTGGAAACTATTTTTTAATAAAGGAACAGACTCCCACTTGATTCAGTCACCCACCCTAGCAAAATTCATAGCTGACTGTCTACTTCCTGAGCATAATAACAAAAGGCATCTGATCTTCCTCGGTGTGTGTGTGACAGTCTTTGACAGGCAATTTCCTCCAAAGCACCTGGTTAAATGTAGTAGCTGTCCTGATAGGCCCGTCCAGAAAGCCATCACCATGCATTTACATTTTTGGAAGCTCCAAGCTAATGAGACATGGAACAGAAGTTGTGGAAGGAAAAGATCTCCTCAAACCTTTGCTGTCCAACACCGTAACCATGAGCCACATGTGGCTGCTGAACACCTGAGATGTGGCTAGTGTGCACTGAGATGTGCTGAAAATATAAAATATATGTTGGATGGCAAAGATTTTAGTATGGAAAAGCAGATGTAAAATATCTCATTAAATAATTTTTAAATTTATGATATGTTGAAATAGTAATTTTAGACATGTTGGGTTAAATAAAATATATTCTTAAAATTAATTTCATGTTTCTTTTAATGTTTTTAATGTGGCTAATAGAAAATTTTAAATTACTTAGGGGCTGGCGTAATATTGCTATTGAATAGTGCTGATCTAGAGCTAGCGTTTTGTGTGTGTGTGTGTGTGTGTGTGTGTGTGTGTGTAGAGAGAGAGGGTGGAAAAGTTGACGCAACAAAGGGGGAGATTGATAGAGGAAATGGGAATGGGTCGAGAAGACATTTTGCCTAGTGTGTCCCCAGTTTGTAGTCAATTGCACCATTAGGCAGCAAGGGAAGAAAAGTTCAGGAAAGCTAGGGCTCTGGCTGGAGTTCCCAGAGGTAAAAATTCTAGGGATTTTCAGGATGCGTGACGTCACATGAGGATAGGTTATGATGAATTGTGCAGGAGCGGCAGGATGGAGTAGGGGGCCAAGGAACCAGGAAAGATTCAATCACCTCACCCCACCCCTCAAACCTGCGTGCATGGTGCACTTTCACATTGGGGATGAGAGTTATAAATGGAAAGGAGAGAGGCCAAAATGAGCCATGGGGGATTAAACAAAGATTGAGTCACAGCGTAAGTTACTTATCCAAGAATAGGATTTTGATTTTATTGCCTAAGGGATAATTTTTTAAGATTCTGATTAGGTTATAAGGAATTTTGACAACACAGAAGACAACAAGGAAGAAAAATAAAAATCATCCCTCTTCCCCAACCCACTTATAACTACTTTAATCTTTTAAAGTAATTTCTTCCAGTTCTTTTCTTTGTATGCATGAGTGTACATTATAATAATGGTTATACTACTGGAATAACACAATTCATGTATCTTACTGTCTCATTTAACAATATGTCATAAAATTTTATCATGTCATTACGTATTCTTGAGAAACATAATTATGAATGCTACCTAATATTACATCAGAAGAATTTACCAACACCTCAACCATTCTCTAGTGGGTGGGTATTTTAAGCACTTATCGTTTTAATCTATCATAAGCAAGATGTGATGAATACTTTTGTACATTGAATTTGTTCTAAATTTCTAGGGAAAGTGGAAGAAGTTTATAAAAGCCATTATGGAGAATGCAAAGGAAGTCAATGAGAGTTAGTCCTCAGATGCCTTATTTTTTTTAAATGGGGGGAGTCAGTTGAATCAACTCATTTTTAAGTTCTCTTTCTACTCTGAAATTTTATGTCTGACTCTTTGGGAAAACATTATTCTATTTTTTCATTCTTTAGGGGTTTTTGTCATTAAAACATAGACAAATATTTTCTAATTTTCTATGTTCTGGATGATTTAGAACATGCTTTGACTATTCGGCTTTGCACAACACTTTCAGAAATATCTTCCCTTTGTACTAACTACAGATCAATTTTCTCTATCCTGAATTTCATTTTAGAAGAAGTGGGACCACAAAGGCAAATTTTTAAGGTACAATTAAAACTGAAAATAACTCATATTAAATATTAGACATGCTGAAACTTAGTGTTAACAACTTTGAAGGGTCTGAGATATCAGTCTACTTGCAAGCTAAGTTTTATGGATGCTGGCAGAAGACATGAGACTCCTGGGTCAGAGAAAAAGGACAGCTTATTATTTGCAATAATAGCAATAGCCAGAATATCAGCTTTGGTTTCCCAAAGCCTCAGTGCCCACAGGGCAACACAAAGAGGACCAGGTCATACCTGTACATGCAATCGGTTGCATTACAGGAAAGGAACTGAGTTAGGGAACCTGAATCTTTTAGAAGGAAATTAAGCATGCTATTCTATGTCTAGGAGCTTCCAAGGCTGTTTGTTCTACAATGTTCTGATAAGATAATTTGGAGCAAAGGCCATCAGAGCCTCTGCTCATAAGAAGTGCAAAAATGTGAGAGACCCGTGGAGAATTATTTTTAATATGAACAGGAAGATGGTATTAGGAACTAGTTAGAGTGTATGTGTACATTTTATTCATGGGGCTGTCGTTGTTTTCTTCAGGACCAACTTGAGGCCTCTTTTTGTCTGGCATAATCTACTTTCTTTCCATATTCCTTAGCCACAGAAGTTAATGTCTGCATGTATAAGCTGCAAAGCAGCCTATGCAGAGATCTATCGGTACAACTGTCCGCTCCCATATGGATGTGATCGCTCTCATGTCCATTTCCAAGAGTGCAGTCAGGGCAAACCATTCCAGCTCTGCCAGTGGGACTGCGAGTATTTGTGAAACAGATTAAGGGGCCCCTCTCTCCCTTCTGGGGAATGGAATGGAATAACACCCCAGAACCCCCATATCCTCCTTTATCTACATCCCCAATTACCTACATCCACTGAATTTGGCTGAAATGCCACTGATCACCAGCAACAGTCTAAAAAGAGGTCTCACCAATAAGAAGATTTTGTTCCCTAAGGGAAAAGTCTTCACAACGTTGGCATGAATAAGTTATGAAAAGCCTTCACAACTGAAAGAGACATAATCATCCTTCATGTATAACAGATTTGTTTATTCTGTAAAGATTCATTTCAGTTGATTAATTATCAGTATCTGCTGATGGTGGGGGTAACAAGGCTGCTCTGATGAGAGAATTATTGAAGTACATGCTTAGAATATTTATCACTGAGCACATATTGTATAAACTTAGCATATTTATCATGTTCTTTCTGTGTGGGCTCTTTTCTCCCCAAAATAGATTACACAGTACTGCCCATCCCGTAGGCACTTTCCCCTCCACATATGATACCCTTTATATTCTTTATAGAGATATTCTTTATAGAGAAATTTACTGTTTTTACACATAATACCAATAGCCCCTAATATAAATAAATGTGACTTTGTCAGTGGTTCTTGTGTCTTTCTCAGCCTTAGGCAGAGCTACTCCAAAATAGAATGCAAATTGTCATCTCTAGTCACGTAAAGTTTGATCTTTGGCCAACCAATCCCCGGCAGTACAACTACTGTCTAAAGGAAAAGTGATAATTTGTATAAATTTAAATTAAGCATTTTAAATGAGAATTAAAAGTGGAAGTTGACTAAATTAAAATAAGATGTTAAAATCAATATACTTCAATGTAATCTATATGTAATGATCTTCAAAGAAACTTTTTTTCTTCTCTTTATTGAAGATGATAGTAAGAATCATTATTTGTTGATTCTTTACTACATGTCAGACATTGAGATAAATGCTTTCTTATTGAATCTGCAACACCCTTGAGGCTGATAATATTATTTTCTCCTTACCACAGCTTAAGAAAGTAAGGCATAAAGAGACTAGATCACTTGCCTAATATCACTTTGGTTTATACGTGGCCAGGTTGGGACTCAAACTGCTCTCTGTCTGCTTCCTGAACGGGGACTCTCAACTAACATGCAGGTTGCACTCCCTTCTGGTCCTTAGGCAAGACCACTATAAGAGGAGTCAGAAGACCCGGGCTGTGATCCCATCTACAATAACACTATCTTTGTGACATTTTTACCCTCTCTGGGTAAAAATTTCCCAGTTTCCCCACTGTCTTGTCTCATCTCATTTATCCCTATAGCTTCAATGTCTGACTCTCAAATCTTTACTTCTTTCCTTATCTCTCTTCTTGAGCTTCAGACTCATAATAATTATTTATGTATTTGCCTTCTGGTCATTAACAATTTAATATGTCCAATGGACACCATCCCAACCAGCTCCTCCTATATCGATTTCTGTCTCAATGAATGGCACTATCAGCCACCTTATTGCCCAAACCAGAAATATGGGGTTGTCCTTGACTCCTCCTTCTTCCTGATTGTCCACACCAATTCAATTAAGAAGATTCCAGCACCATAGATTCTACCATGTAAATAGCTCTTCTCTCCACTGCCACCACTGTGGTAGTGCAAGCACCATCACCTCTTCTGAATTCTGATAAAATCTCTTAACTGGTCTCCCTGACTCCAGCCTCATTCACCTCCACACTGTTCTCCACTCTGTACCCAAAGTGAACCTTAAAAATCCAAAGCCCATCAGGCTATACTCCTTTACTCAGAATCTTTTAATAGCTCACCATTGTCCTGGAATAAATTCCCAAGACCTTAACCTGGCTTACCGGCTCTTGTCTACTATTTCAGCCTCATCTTTTGCCACTTTTCTCCCTGCAACCTCTGCTTTAGTCAAGCCGAACTAATTTCAGTTTCTTAAGCTCTTCTCCCACTCTCTTGTCTTGGTTCTTCTCAAATTGGGTTTGGCCCAACATGGGGAAGATGTTCCTCTATTCTTACTACTCTCTCACTTGTCTTCCAAAATGTTTGCCTTCTAATGCCACATGGAAAGGAGATAGCAGAGTTTCAGGATCTGGTCCCATTTGGGAACCATTGGTTCCCATTTGGGAACACTCTATGCTTCCTGCTTTCCATTCACAATGGCTCTGTTGCCAGGTATTGATAACACCTACCCTGCTAAAAGGATCTAAGTCCTTTTATTTTCCCTCTCTACTGAACCTCTCAAATATTTGAAAATATAATTGGAGCATAATAAACATAGAAAATATCCTTGAACATTTAAATAAGCAGTTTCCCTACAGGAAAATTGACCTCTGATTGATTAAGATGACTGATGATTTACGGTTGGGGTGTAGTAGGCTCAGCAGTTGCCAGCTGGCCTAAGTCACAAAGGACTCATGATATCAAGTGTTACCATAACCCTGACATCCATGTACATATTAAATTGGAGGCTACTATTTGCTTTATTGCTCTTATGCCTGGAAATTTGTCATGCTTCTAAAACTTGTCAAAGACTCTCAGACATCATGAGGCTTGATGTAGCCACATGAAGCTATATGAAGCCCTATTGTTTATGGATCACTTTCTCTTCCATTTTCTCCCTGTTGTGAGTTTTTCCATCATTTTTTCAGCATCAGAAAAATGCATCCAAAAGATTATAAACAGCAGTTGGTAATCAGTGCATAACAGCTTTCTGTGTATAATACAATCATTAGGTGTGCATTAGACATTTGGCATAATAAGAATACTGTCAGTGTAATGGAACTCTGTCAAAGTACCAATGCCTCCTGCTTTGAAATTACACGGATCGATTTTGTATCCTCTATGGATGGGAACAGTATAACAGCTGCATGGCATTACTCCATGACAAAGTTCAACTGATTTTGCTTATCAAATCCTGAAGGAAGACAGTATACATGCAAATGTGTTAATACCAATTTCTCTTAAGTGCTATTTAATATCCTTCAATCTCCTCCCTATTGAAGCTGTATCCTTGATGCTTTTAAGCTAAATTTAAGCAGGATTTTAAATCATGTCCATAGCTGGTATTAGAGTATTAGTGAAAGAAATTTTATGTTAACTGAGTATTGAGCATGTCCCAATTAAAACTACAATGCATTACTTATACGAAATATCCAGGAAAGACAAATCTATAGAGACAAAAGTGCTTTAGGGGTTGCCTAGGGCTGGGGGTGGAAACAGGGAGTGACTGCAAGTGGGCAGGAGATCTTCTGGGAGTGAAGGAAATGTTCTAAAATTGGATTTTGGAAGTGGTTGTATCACTCTGTAAATTTAATAAAAATCATTAACTTATATATTTAAAATGAGCTAATTTTATGGTATGTAAATTATGGCACAATTAAGGTACTTAAAAAAAAACAACTAAACTATAGTGAACATCCTCGTACTCATATCTTTGTGGTCCTGTGTAAGTATGTCTATAGAACTAATTCTGAGATGTGTAACTGGTGGGCCAAAGGGATGCTTATTTAAATTCTTCATGGAAACCACCAAATTGTCTTTCAAAATTAATTCATCAATTTACCCTCTTACAAACAGTGCATGACACTATCCATTTCTCCACAACATTGCCAACACTTGATAATATTAATCTTTTATGTGTTTGATACTGTAGCAAAATCCTTGTTGTCATTATTTTTTTCATTAGTGGATTGTTTTAGCCATTTTTTATATCCTTATTGGTCATTTGCATTTCTTTGTGAATTACTTATATACTTGGTCCATTTCAAAAAAATGGACTGCTTCACATTTTCTTATTGATCTGTATAGTCATATATTTATGCATATTAATTTTCTTTATTATATATACTCTGTATTTTTTTCTAGTCCAGTGGTTGACAAACTACAGCCCATGAGCCAAATCTAACCTGCTGTTTGTTTCAAAATTTTTAATTTAACTATTTATTTTGAAATAATTATAGATTCATGAGAAATTGCAAAGATAGTACAGAAAGATGCCATGTACCCTTCACCCAGTTTCCCCCAATGGTTACATTTTATATGATTATCGTACAATATCAGAGACAGGAAGTTCATATTGGCACAATGTGTGTGTATGTCTATGCTGTTTTATCACATACTAGATTCATGTGGTCACCACCTCAATCAAGACACTGGAATATTCTATCATCACAAAGATCTCCCTCATACCACCCCTTTGTAGTCAATGCCACGCTTCTGTCTCCAACCATCCCTAACCCCTAACCATTAATGTGTTCTCCATCTCTGTAATTTTGCCATTTTGAGTATATTATGTATATAAGTGGAATCATACAGTATGTGACCTTTGAGATTGACTTTTTCACTAGGCATAACATCCCTGAGATCCATCCAAGTTGTTGCATGTACCAAGAATTTGTTTCTTTTTATTGTTGTAGTAGTCTGTGGTATGGATGTACCCTTCATCTGTTTTTGAATGCCCATGAGCTCAAATCCATTTTTAAATGGTTGGAAAAAATAAAAAGATAAATAATATTTTGTGACACATGAAAATCATATGAAAGCCAAATTTCAGTGTCCACAAATAATATTTTATTGGAATACAACCAAGCCCATTTGCTTTTGTAGTGTCTAATCTATGGCTGCTTTCATGTTACAATGGCAGAGTTGAGTAGTTGTGACAACGTCATGACAAGGGTCTAAAACCAGAGAAATGGAGGGCCCTGCCTTGACTTCTCCCAGGCAAGTCTTACCCACCTTGCTACCACAGCTGCTTGGTTTGTTAGACTTCTTCTCATAGTTCAGTGGAATTTCCACTTACTCAAAACATTATTTTCCTTTGCTGAGAGCTCTTGAGCCTCTTAAATTCTTTACCTTGAACAGTTTTCATCACAGCCTTATTATCCTTTACATAAAGAATAGAGAACTTATTGTGGAAATGCATAATTCTGGCATTTCAAGGCTCTAAAAACTCTGGCAGGAATAGCTTAGCCAAAAGCCTAAAGCAACTATCACACAGCATTACAGAGAGGCAGTATAGTGTAGTGAAGTCTTAGGAAGGTTATTTAACCTGTACTAATCTCACCTTCATAACTGCAAAATAGGAATCATCGTAACTACCTATGTTCCACAATATCCATTTTTTCCTTTTTTCTCATGTAAATAAATTTCTGCTTTTTAACCTGGCATGCAACTGCCTATCATCAAGCCTGTATTTCCCAGGTAGATTTGGTCATGAGGCTAAGCTTTGGCAAACAGGCTGTGAGCAGAAGTGGTATGTGCAAGGGGAGGGAACGTAGATGAGGTGGAGAGCCATCTTGGATCTTGTGGATGAGAGTAGTACCCTAGAGATGGCTGAGCAACAAGATAGAAAGTGCCTGGGTCCCAGGAACAGAACCATCAGACCAGTCCTAGAGCACCTTACCTGAGAAAAAAAGAAGTTTCTATGTTATTTAAGTGTCTGTATTTTGACTCTCCATTACATGAGGCTGGACCTTTGATCTAAACTGCACAGTGTCTCAGGTTGTTGTAAGAGATATTTATGAAAAAATTAAAGCAGATACATAGAATGGACTCTATAAATATGACTTTCCTTTCTTTCTGACTCATCACTCATTTCTGTATCACCACAGGGTAATGTACAGAACTGTACACAAAGAAAGCATTCAATAAATAGGTATGATGAATGGAATTGAATTTAGTAGCCTGAGATAGAGACAGATTCCAGTCTTCACATACACTTACTCACTTGGAAAATATATACCATGGTTTATATTTCTAAATGAGGGAGGCTGACGTTCATTCACATGCCTCGATTGGAAGATCCCCACTGTTAAACAGCCTGCATTCTTTTGCAACGGTTTGAAGTTGGCTTCTGTTGCTTTCTGAGATCCTAAGAATTACATACCACCTACTGTGCCTACTGTGCCACTCCACATGGGTCTCAGCAGGCAAGCCAGAAAGGCAGACTCCATAGTCACTGTGTTCTCCAGAGGAAGCTGTGCTGCAGTTAACAGCAGCCCCCAGCCATTGTCCATCATAAATTATAAGAGCTCTTCCAGGGGTCTATCCTTCCAAGCATGACTCCACAGACTACTCTCCTCAAATTTCCTACCTCTCCAAAAGGAAAATGACCCTATCAGAGATTCCTGGGTAGCTGCCATAATAAATGGGCGAGAGATGTTATATTTGCTGAGACCCTTCACTCTGTGGGAAATTGCATTTTCTGAAAGACTCCAGCATATGAGGAGATTACAGTGATAACCCCCATTCCACGGCTCTGGCTTTAGGACTGGGGCTGCTACCAGATTTTTTATTTGGGAAACAAAGGAAAGGAGACACAGCGGCTCCCGCATTGTAATAACACCACTTAAACCCTCAAAGAGTTAGGGATTTCATCATTCACTTTTTTGTCCCGGATTTATTGAGAAATAATTGACTTACATCATTGTGTAAGTTTAAGGTGTACAGCATGATAGTTTGATTTACATATATTGTGAAATGATTACCACAGTAGGTTTAGTTAACATTCATCATCTCACATAAATACAATAAAAAGAAAAGAAAAAAAATTTTTCCTTGTGATAAGAACTCTTAGGATCTACTTTTTTCCTACATATCATACAGCACTGTCAACTGTAGTCATCATGTTGTAACTTCCATCCCTAGTACTTATTTGTCTTATAACTAGAACTTTATACCTTTAGACCACTTTCTTCCAATCCTCCCTCCCTCACCCTATACCTCTGGTAACCACATATCTAATCTCTTTTTCTAAGACTTTGGTGTGGGCTTTTTGTTTTTTGGGGTTTTTTTGTTAGATTCCACACATAGGTGAGATCATATAGTATTTGTCTTTCTCTGTCTGAGATTTCATTTAGCATAATGCCTTCATGGTCCATCTATGTTGTCACAAATGGTAGAATTTCTCTGTTTTTTATGGCTGAATGATATTCAGTTGTATATATTTACGACATCTTCTTCATCCATTTATCCATCAATGGACACTTGGGTTGTTTCCATGTCTTGGCTACTGTGAACAATGCTGCAGTGAACGTGGAGGGCAGACATCTTTTCAAGTTAGTGCTTTTGTTTCCTTTGGATATATTCTTAGAATTGGAATTTCTGGATCATAAGGTAATTCTATTTTTGAGTTTTTGAGGAACTTCCATACTGTTTTCCATTGTGGCTGCACCAATTTACAATCCCGCCAATAGTGCACAAGTGTTCCCCTTTCTCCACATTCATGCCAGCATTTGTTATCTCTTGTCTTTTTGATGATAGCCATTCTAACAGGCATGAGATGATATCCCATTGTGGTTTTAATAGGTTTTTCCCCATGTTTTCTTCCAGGAGTTTCACGGTTTCTGTTCTTAATCCATTTTGAGTTAATTTTTGTGAGTCGTGTAAGATAGGCACCAAGTTTCATTCTTTTACATGTGAGTATGCAATTTTCCCCACACCATTTGTTGAGGATTCTGTATTTTCTCCATTGAGTATTCTTGGTTCCCTTGTCAAATATTAGTCGATCATATATGCTGGAGTTTATTTCTGGGCTCTTGATTCTGTTCCATTGGTCTATTAGTCTGTTGATCAGTCTTAATTATTCCCTGAATTAGCTGGTGAAAATTCAGAATATGAGATTGAGTACTTTTGTGTGTTGGGTTAGAAGGAAGAGAAACAAGACAAAACATTTTTACGTGTGAAAGAAAAATCTGGCATATGTGTTTAACTTCACAATTTAACCTTTGGGAGGTAGCATGGGCTCCCTTTCTAATCAACTTGGCAGTGAGGTGTTGGAAAGAAAACAGTGAAAATCATACTGAGAAAGATCCAGTAGAAAATGAGCAATGAGGGATTTTATGCTGATGTACAGTGTTAAAAAAAAGAGAGAAAAGAACACAGACAAACAAAATTGCCCTAACAAATGTAGCTCATTCATCTTGACCACAATGAAAGAATCATTGTCCTTATATGTCTTCCTTCTTTTGGTGCCCCCCAAACCACATTTGTGTTTTTAGTTGGAGAGGCTCCTAACTAACTTCCAAAACCCTTTTCCTGGCTGAGGTCCATCCCTTGGAGGAAAGTAGGCAAAGGGAAACCCTAGCTGACAGAATCTGGTTTGGCAAATCGTTTCAGCGCTGAGCAGAAATTATGGATTTGAGAATGGAGAAAGGAGTGGGGAGATATGGGAAGTGAAGCTCTTCAAAATAAGATAACTCAGCTCCAGAGGTTCCTGGTGTGGAAAGGTTGGGAAACCACCTAGTTTCGTAAAAATTGCTTCTGAATATTGAGAAATGAACTGGTCTTTTAAGTTATCATTTATTGAGCTATTATTTTGTTCCAGGCGCTACACTAAAGCCTCTTGTATACATTCTCATACAATTACCACAACAACATGTGGCATGGATCTTGTTTCCACATTTTACTGATGAGGAATTAAGGTCAGAGAAATTAAGTAACTACCCCAGGTCACCCTAGAGAAAGAAGTGACTATTGGGATTCTCAACTAGATACCTTGAGTCTAAAGCCACTGCTCTTCACCACAGTGAGCACCATGCCTTTCCTTTAAAACTCGAGACTTAGGGCGGCCGACGGCTGAGTGGTTAAGTTCGTGCGCTCCACTTCTGCGGCCCAGGATTTTGCTGGTTCTTATCCTGGGCGTGGACGTGGCACCACTCATCAGGCCACGCTGAGGTGGTGTCCCACATGTCACAACCAGAGGCACTCACAACTAGAATAGACAACTACGTACTGGGGGGCTTTGGAGAGAAGATTGGCAACATATGTTAGCTCAGGTGACAATCTTAAAAAAAATAAATGAATAAATAAATAATAAAATGCAAGACTTTCAAAGCACTGCTATTCCATTTGCACTTTAATAGCTCTGAAACAACCTTACAATCAATATTATATTGTTACTCCACGTGACTGGACTGAATCTGCGTGTCAGGAGCTGCATTTAAACTTCTCCCCATCCTAACACTTGCCATGCACTTGGCACGTAGTAATTCTTAGGAAGGCATCAGAATGGATACTGTGCTCCTGGTCTCTGGTGGCATTGACTAACCTCAGTTTCAACAACATTATTAGTAATTCTTTCACTCTGTGGGACAGACAATGGGCTCAGTCTGAGCTACACCTCCTCATCTTGTGGAGCTCAGGTTCCTGAGGGAGTGGAGTGGGGAGGAGACAACTAACAAACAAATAATTGAACAACAGAGCTTCAGCCAGAGAGAATTAAGGGAAGAAAATACCATAGGTGACTTGGTGTAGTCGTTTCCTACCGCTGCTGTAACAAAGCACCACACAATTAGTAGCTTAAAACAACTCAAATTTATCATTGCTCAGTTCTGGAGGTCAGAAGGGTCCAAATTGGGTCTTACAGGGCTAAAATTGAAGTGTTGGAAGGGCTATGTTCCTTCTGGAGGCTCCAACAGAGAATCTGTTTCTCTGCCTTTTCTAGCTTTGAGAAGCCATCTGCGTTCCTTGGCTCACAGCTCCCTTTTCTAACTTTAAAACCGGCAATGAAGCATCTTTAAATCTCTTCCTGGACTCCTCCTCTCCTGCCTTGGCTTATAAGGACCTTTCTGATTACATTGGGCCCACCCAGACAACCCAGGATAATCTCTCCATCTCCATCTCCTTAGTTCAATCACATCTGCAAAGTCCCTTTTGCCATGTGAGCTAAGACAGTCCCAGGTTTCAGGGGTTTGGATGAGGACGTGTTTGCGGAGCCATCATTCTGCCCCCCACGCTTGGTGAGGAGTCCCACAGCTCAGACGGATAGGACAGATGTCAACTTGGAGGTGAATATCACTCCTCTATTTTGGATTTTAATTAGCTACAAGACTCCTACAAGACAGGTCTTCAAAGACCTTTCATGACTTTTTTTCCTGGTCTGATGAGAGACAAAAACAAATGTTTTCGTCAATGACTGTTAACTGGGAAAAGAATGAAGAAAAGGTATGGAATACTTACGGATGAGAAACAAAGCCAGCAATTCATTGGAAGATTTTTTAAACTTTGTTAACAGATTTCCTTATAAACTTCTCCTGCCTCCCTATACATCCTCATTTTCATAAAGATAAATAAAATGAATTCCCCACAATGTTTTTTTTTTTTTTTTGAGGTAGACTGGCCCTGAGCAAACATCTGTGCCCATCTTCCTCTATTTTATGTGGGACACCTGCCACAGTAAGACTTGACAAGCAGTGTGTAGGTCCACACCCGGGATCTAAATGAGCGAACCCCTGGCCGCCAACGCGGAACGTGTGAACTTAACTGCTGCACCACTGGGCTGGCACCACCAACAATCTTTAAAAAGAATATGTATAATTCTCTGTCCCCTCTTCTTGTTCTAGCAAGTGTCTAGGAGATAAAACTATTCAGTAGGGGATCCAGGATTGAATTCTGGCAGCAGAGCTCTATAGCCTGCATCTCTAACCACAGCGTCATGTGTTGTTGTTGTTGCTGTTGTTCTGTATTTCACAGACCCTTGGACCACCTCACTTACTTGCATGGTTTGAGCTGATATGTGTGTATAAAGATGATGGGCCTGCAGAAGGAGGAGAGAGTGACAAAAAGTTTCCACCAGGAAGAAACCCCAGACTCAAATCTTAAAAAATGAGGAGGGACGAGGCAAGGGTGAGGGGATATCTGGGCATTTCAGGTAGAGTGGATAACTGAAAGACCCGTCGGCTTCCATGAATCAGTTCCACTTCCTGCCACAACTATGCCTGCTCGAATGTTTCATTTACAAACCATAATCACAAACTTTTATTGAGAAGCACTTCATTTACCAGAATTCCAAGTGGAGTTGGGTTAGGGAGGTTGACCTGACCCAGTTGGTCTACTAGAGATACAATTGCAGGACAGAATGTGACTACACTTCTGAGGGTATGCATCCAGCTGCAAGGCTGGGAGCATACAGCATGCAAGGGGGGAGCATACATTTTTGGAAGTCAGTGAAATATGTAACAGGGAGACGGTGGAGGGTTTGGCAATGCCTGGTGAGGGTGCTTCCACCACTCTTCAAGTCTTTACTTAAGCTAGTCAATTCTAAACCATGAGTACACCGGGATTCCTTGTAAAAGGCAGCAGAGCGACTTTAGGCAGCAATAAGGTGGCTCCTGATGATGGAAGAGCAGAGAAAAATAGGATCCTAAGATCAGAAATTAGCAGAAATCACGGGAAAGCTTGGATTTTCAGACCCCAGGAAATCGGGGGTTCAAAATAATTTACCCAAATATCTGAAGGCCTGTGAGCTTTGTCCACGCTTCGTAATAATGCTGCTTCCTGGCACAGTGAGAGCCTAGACAAAAGACAAAGACTGACAAATTCTAGTTTTTCTTATTTTTATATTTGCAGCAGGAAACTCTCTGCTCCCCTCTTTCAAACCCACTTCCTCATTATCGGTTCACAAATTGTAAAAGTGACATTTATTATTCACGTTAAAATATATTTTATATTAGAAAAGCAATCATCATTAAAAAATTCAAACAGGAAAGAAAGTTAAAGGAGAAAATTACAATTGGACTCCTCAGAAGTAATCATTGTTTAAGTATCTTTGTATCTTTTCAGACATTAACCAAGCATAACCGGTGTGTGCATGTGTGAGGTTTCTTAAACCAAAGGGGTTTGCAATTCAAAGGCCTGCAATTTCATGTTTCACAGTTCCATGTAGATACAGACATTTAGACATTCCTCATTATTTTTGTTTAATTTCTTTGTTGTGAAATTTGCCATATATATATAAAGTATGTGGAAGAAAAATTGTCCCAAACCTGGTCTGGGAAAGAAACTTTTTGCATGAAGTAATTAACAGCACATTCCAGGGAACAATATTTTTCAACTCTCTATTTCGAAAATATTTCAACTTACAGAAAAGTTGCAAGAATACTACATAGATATTTTGTATACCTGTTACCAAGGTTAACCAACTTTTAACATTTTATCACTTTTGTTTTTCATTTTCTCTATCTTTATTCTGTATACAATTATTTTTAATGAATTGTTACTCTGAAATGCTTTAGTGCTATTTCCTAAATCAAGGATATTGCCTTCGATATCCATGCACAGTCATCAAATTCAGGACATTTAACATTGCTAACATATTAACAACACATATTCAAATATGTAGCCCATATTCCAGTTTTGTCAATTATCCATATTATGTCCTTTATGGCATACCCCCTCCCCCAAAAGTCCAGGATCCAGTCCAGGATCACATATTGTGTTTATTTGCCATGACTTTTCATTCTCCTTTAATCTGGAACAGTTCCTAAGCCTTTATTTGCTTTCATGACATTAAGAGTGTGGAAAACATGAGCCAGTTATTTTATAAATATTCCTCAGTTCAGGGTTTTTCAGTTTGAGAGGCCGAATTAAAAGTTTAGCAAGGGACACATATTTGGCACCTGAGTAATTAGAAAGAGGGGAAAATGGGGAATTGGGTCACCAGGACCAATTTCATAGATACCAAAATATATTAAAGGGTCTGCCTATGTTTCTTTCCTTTACACTGACCCCAACCACTATGCCCTTTAGTAACACAGAGGAAACTAACATCTATTGAGTGCCTGTTATTTGTTAGGAACAATAATAGGGATTTTATTTCCATCATTCCTCATAGTAACAGAACGAGATAGCTAGTATTGCTTCTGTCTTACAGTTGCAGGAACCTAGGATTGAAGTGGTTAAATGACTTTCCGAGATCACACAGCCAATTAGTGCTGAAGCTGGTCCTCAAATCCATGTTTCCATCTTTCATTTTTCCAGTATATCGTGGCCTGTACACTTGATCTTAGCCAAAAGGCCAAAAAGTGAAACCATAGTCTCTGAAATGCTTTTCTTCTGGTATAGTTGTTATGGGTTGTTAATTCCTGGAACAAACATTAGCCAAATTTTTCTGAGGAATAACTGGTCTCAAGCGCAATCATTCTCAGCTGCATTTGATTTACCACTGACTGATCATGTCCTCTTTCTTGAACCTAGTTCTTCACTTGACTTCCAGGATACACTGTCTCTTGGTTCTCCTTATTTCCCTAGATGCGGGTGGGACCTAGGGCTCTCCTTGGGTCTCTGCTCTTATCTAGTCTCTCTTGCTCCTTGTTGCTCCCATCTGGCCTCTTGGATTTGCATGTCATCTGCATGCTTACAATTCCAAACTTTATATCTTTAGCTCACACAGCTCCCTTGAACTCCCAACAAGTATATCCATCTAATTGTCACATCAACATTTGTACTTGATAGAGAATAGGCATCTCAAACTTACCATGTCCACAAACGAGCTCCTGATCCTGTCCACCTCAAATCTGCTTTTCTCATAGTCTTCCTTATCTGAGAAAATGACAACTCCAATTTCCTAGTTGCTCAGTTGGAAATTTTTGAGTTGCTGTTAACTGTCTTACAAACCTCATTCAATCCATAAGCAAATCCTGTTGATCCCACCTTCAAAATACATCCAGAAGCTGTCTACTTCTCACTACCTCCATTTCTATCATCCTGGTTCAAGCCACCCACTCCACTTGGCTAGGCATTGCAACGTTCCCCTATGTGTTTTCCGTGCTTCTGCCTTTGCTTGCCTTCAGTCTATCCTTACCATAGGAGCCAAAGTGATCCTAAAACATAAGTCAGATCATATTCCTTTTCTGCTGATGGCATCTCCCACTCTTCTCCCCATTGCTCTGGGTCTTCCAGACACTCTGGCCACCTTGCTGTTTCTAGAACATGCTAAGCACACTCCTGACCCCACCTTTGCACTTGTTGCTCTCTCTACCTGGATTTCTCTTCCTCCAGAAACCCATTGGGCTCACTACCTCACCTCTTCCAGGTCACCTTCTCACTGACACCTTCCCTGATTACCCTATCCAAAATGCTCCCACCCCCAGCACTCCATTCTTCCCTGCTTTATTTTTCTTCCAATCATGTAGCACCATTTAACATATGCCATGATACTCATCTTGATTTTTCTTTTTGGTCTGTCTCTCCCTCCAAAATGGAAGGTCCATGAAGGCAAGAATTTGTATCTATTTTGTTGAGTGCTATATTCCCAGTGTCTACAAATGCCTGACAAGTTGTAGATGTTCAATAAATATTTGTTACAAGAATGAGTGAATGAAGGCCTGAATGAATTCTTTAGCTTACTCACAGATTGATTTTTTTAAAAGAGTGTTCATTCATTAGGAGAGGTTCCAAATATCTGTCCATCCTAGTATCCAGCTTACAAAAGTTTGGATTTCTTTCCCTTGTGAATAGATTGGGAATTATCTGTAGCTGTAGATGAATTATATAGTTTTTGATTATAAAAGTAACGTAATCATTGTAGGAAATGTGGAAAATGCAGAAAAAGAAAACAAAATTAACTTGTAATCCAACCACTCAGAGACTGGTAACATTTTGGTAGACGTCTTTCCAGACACATTTAATGTCAGTGACATTTTATTTTCAAGTTGCCTTATCCCCACGACAAGGAATGGAGCAAACAAATTGAGGAACTCAAGGCTGACTTCAGTGGTTTCATGCTTTTAGCAAAATGCCATCCTCACAGTTCACTAACAGCCACAAGCACTTCCACGGAATTTTTGGGTGCTACTATTTTCCTTTTCCAAGAAAGCATGCTATAATTTGGATGTTTAGGTTACCCAAACTTCCACTGAAGGGTCTCCCTTCTAAAGTGACCTCAGAATTCCCAGAAAACTAAATATCTGGAATTTGGGAAATTCAGGTTGATTAATATTATGACCAACTCATTGGACTAAAGACCAGAAGCCTGGGGTTCGAGTCCCAGTTCTATAACTTTCTGGCTGTGAGGTTTTGGGCAAGTCACCTTCTCTTAGCCATGGGTTCCTTAATTAGAAAATGGAGGTAATAATATCTGCCTCACAGCTTGCTGTGAGGATCAGCTACAGTAATGGAAACATGCTTTAAAACCTGTAAAGGGCAACACAAGGGTAAGGGATTATAATTGTAATTAAAATGTGGTAGATCCTAGGGCAATGCCATCACTCCTAACAAGCCCAGGGGAGAAAGGCTCATCAGTCCTTGCAGGATTTCCCATTCTTGCCCTTGTGCATTTTCTAATCACAAGTGTTTGCTTTTCCTACCAGAATATGAACTCCTGAAAGAGAAATATTTTTCCTCTCATTCACTGCTGTATCCCTATTATTTATCACAGTGATTCTTAACATAAGAGATTTTTAAAATGTCGATTTAAAAATATACTATACCACTATATATATACTCACAGTATACTCACAACACTCAGCTTTTACATATATTAATACAGACACAGCAAAACATAGTAGAAAGTGACCGAGATTGAGAGCCAGGAAAACTGTGTCCTAGTTTAGCCTGTTGGTAACCAAATATGACAGTGGCCCAGTCAGTTTCCTCATCTGCTGGTGGATGGGAGGATACCTAGGGTCTCTCTCAGCTCCAAAATTCCATGAACTTTGACCCTTGCAATGATAGATGCAGTTTTTGGTGAAACTATTTTTTGAGAAGAAGGATTGAGTAAATTATTAGCTTAATTTATACTTGCATTAAAAAACAAGCTTCAGTTCTCTGTACTGTGAGATAACATTTGGAATTTGTTAAATCATTAACAGTCAGTTGTTTACTGTTTAGAATGTAACAATACTCTTTGATGTTCCCTAATTATCATGCACGCTTTAAAATGAGTTCTGAACTGCTTCTCTGCCTAATTAAACCTCATTGAAAATTTGTTGAATTTTAAAGAAACATTTGATTTGCAAAAATAAGTCATACATCCAGTAACCTTCAGTATTTCACAAAGGACCCATAAAACATTTTTAAAAACAATAAGATAATGTGATTGAGAAATGAGCCTTGAATGAAATACAGGGAACAATCGGAAAATATCCTTTTTCCATCTACTTTCTTTTTTCTCACAAATTCCTGCTGGTGGTATTTATTCTGTTATTTTTAATGGCCATTTATTCTCCTATTTGAAAGTCTATGAAATACCTGTAAACCCCTCAAATTAATTAAATTGCTTTGGAAATCATGAGTTAATCATTCTGCGATAATGTCAATTGGTTGAACTCACCAGAAGAAGCAGTGAAATAAAAATAGATATGTTTTCACACAAGGACAGGGTTCATTCAATATTTAGCTCTTCCAACTAATCAATTAAATGTTTTTAGAATTATTCATTTGCAAAGATAACCTCTGAATAAGCTCTTAAAAATGGCAAGTCTGACGCTTATATATGGTTGGTGTGTAAATTAGTGAAAACACACACTTCCCTTCTAGGAATTTCTCCTACAGATATACTCACATCAGTGTGCAAAAATAGAGCTCACTGCAACTTTGCTTCTACTAACAAAAGACTGGAAACAACCTCAAAACTTATACATGGCGGGGACAGGTTAAATTAAGATTCATTCATACAAAAAGATACGATGCGGATTTTAAAAAAGATTTATGTACTAATGAAGAATGATCTCTAAAATATTTTACCAAGTAGAAAAAGCATGTGCAAAATCCTGTGTATAGTATCTTCCCATTTGTAAACAAATGGCATATACCTGTTTGCATACATTGTCTCCATTAAGGATACACAAGAAATTGATAGTGATAGTTGCCTCATTTTTTTAAACGATGAGTACAGATTGCTGTTTTAATAAGAAGTTAATTTTAAATATCTGATTATTTCTCATTACATCATATTTCTTGAGCCTTAGTCAGTATACCAGATATTGTGGCTTTAAGACTTGATTTTTATCCTCAAAGAGCTTATAATCTGGTCTGGGAATGATTGGTTTCTTCCAACTGTTTGTTAGATTTTAATATGAATTCACTGCCTTAAAATGCTTAAGAAAGACTCTGAATTGCCTTTTATTCAATAAGAATTATCGACAATGAAAAAATATTGCATTTTTAAACACATACCCATGTCACACTTTAGAAAATAGAAAAAATACTTTTTAGCTAATTTAAATTTTAAAATGTCAACAATTTTTAACTAATAATTCTCAAGCAAATTGAAATCTAAGATCATTAACTTATGAAAATTCCACAGTATCATTAGAGCATCTACCATTTGTTACAAATAAATAAATTCAACAGGAGCAGTGTCTGCCAAGGAGATAACATACATGATGATTGATGTCTGGATAAGAATAAATATTTTAGCCATGTAAAACAGAAGAGCCAAACTCATCTGAGTTGTCAGAAAGTATGGGAAACTTGATTAAAGTGATCTTCGTTGCCTTTCTCAGGCAATATACAAATATATATTTGCCAATACACAAATATACTCAGATCATTGCATACCTTGGGTTATAATCTTATATATTTTACCTTTTCTCTGTTTCTATTGACAACATGTATTTTTATAAGTAAATGGCCTAAGAAAGATGCAAATCATAATATGGAAACTACTGCCAAATAAACCCCAAAGTTTCAAATTCAGAATTTGGGAAAAATTAATGACCTTAGAATGGTAAAAAAGATTATATCTTATATTTATCATGATAATTATATAGTCTATTTCTTATAATTATTAAAATATTGAAAAGTAATAGTTCCTACATATGTATACACACTAATAAAGATTATTTGCTATTAGTAGAAGTCAATATGGTTGACATCCCAACCTCCATTTCATCCCAGATCATTCGTCTACGTAAACCATGAAAATTCCATCCCTCTTGCCAGTGACTGGTTCAGAAATGGGCTGTGACACAGTTCTAGTGAATGACGAAGAAAGGGCCTTCTGCTGCACAGGGAGTTTCCCTGCTCCTATGAGAGTTTCCCTGCTCCTGTGAGAAAGCTAGAGAAAAGATGCTTTTCCTTTTGCTGTTTCATGTCTTAGAACTGCTGCATCTCTTCTTATCAGTGAGAAGCCAAAGTCAAGAGTGAGAGGTGGAAAAATTTGGGTCTTGGATGACATAATTGAGCTACTGAATCAATCTACCTTGAAATCGGCTGTACCCCTTGCTTCTATATTCAGAAGAACACAGTTATGCCTATCCTGCTAAGTAACAAATACTCTCCAAATCCAGTAGCTAACGAGAATTTAATTCTTGCTCATACTCCATGTCCATCATGGGTCAGCAGGGGCCTGTTCTCAATGTCTTCTTTGCCAAGGATGCAGGCTGATGGAGTCTTCTTTATTTGAAATGTTCCTTTTTGGGTAATGTGGCAAGCAAATAGGAACACAGTAAGCAAGACACTAGCATTTAAAGATTTCTACCTGGAAGTAATTGCATGCTACTTTTGCTCACATTTCATTATCCAAAGCAATTAACATAGCCGTCTCTAACCTAAAGAGGATAGGTGAAGCGTTTCTACCACGTGCTTGGAAGGGGAGAAGCAGTTAATGACAGATCAAATGGACATAAGTATGTATGCAAGTACAGAAAGAACTATAAAAATAGTTAATAGGGGGGCTGGCCCAGTGGAATAGAAGTTAAGTTTGTGCACTCTGCTTTGGCGGCCCAGCGTTCACAGGTTCAGATCCTGGGCACAGATCTAGCACCACTCATTAAGCCACATTGTGGCACATCCCACATGAAAACCAGAGGAAGTTTGGTACAGATGTTAGCTCAGGACCAATCTTCCTCACAGACAAAACAATAGTTAATAGGGTGAACCTGATATATACACACATATATATTGCAAAATGCATACCTTGAAAATAAAAATTATCATCAGTTGCTTTCTGAATATACACCAGAAGTTATTTGTTAGGTCATTTAAAACAAAAAGCTCAATAAACTCCAAAATGTAGAAACAATACAGCCAATGATACAGTGACATAAAATTATAAATCACAAATTAATTCATGAAAAAAAAATTCCTTCTGCCTAGAATTTAAAAGTTCTCTTTTAAACAACTTCTAGGTCAACAAAGAAATCCAAACTAAAATCACAGAATTTCTACAAAAGAACAGTAATGAGAATCCTAAGTATCCAGACACATGGGATACAGCTGAAACAGCCTTTAGGGGAAATTTAATGGCTTTAAATAATTTTATTAGAAGAATCCAAAGAGTGAATAACTAATAAAGTTTTAGCACATGGCTGAAAAAGAAAAAAGCGAAGCAAAGCAAATGGAAGTAATTAATAAAATAATTTAGTGATTTAGAATTTGGAAAATATAGTACTAATAAATATAAAAAGTTTTAAAAACCATAATAAAATAGGTAAAACTCTGGGTAAGTTAATAAAAAAAGAACAAAAAATAAATAAATACAAGAAGAAATGATAGGGAAATAATGTCAAACAGAAGAAAGTAAAAGAAAAATAACACTTCACTCAGCTCTGTGAAAATATATTTGGAAATCTGGATGAAAAGAATAACTTTTATCTAGGAAAATATAATATAGCAAAACTGACATCAGAAGACATAGAAAAATCTAAACAAAATGATGTCCTTAGAAGAAATAGAGAAAATTAATAAAGAAAAGCTCCAAGTTCATTTGAGTCTATGGAAAATTATACCAAAACGTGAAAAAGAATACAAAACCAATGCTATTTGGATAGCCACAACATTAAAAAAAGTACTCTTCCAAATTAATTTTATGAAGTGAATGATATTGATTCCAAAATCTGACAGATTATTAAAAAAGAAAGGCCTATTCACCAATTTCACTTGTAAATATTGAGACTGAACTCCGAAATAAACTCTAGTAACAAATTTTAAGATTAAAGCATCACTAACAAGAAGGGTTTATTCCATGAGTGAAAAATGACATTTCTAAATTAAAAATTTCTTCAATTGGAAGAACTAATTAAAAGAATTACATGATCATCTGCACAAATATTAAACAGGCACCTGAAAAAACTCAGCAATGATTTTTGACAAAAACTCTCAAAAAAGAATAGACGTATATTTCATTAACATGATATAAATACGTGTTTCAGCCCAAAAGTCAGCACCAGGATTAGTGGAAAACACTGGAGTCATTCCACTAAAGTCAGGAAGAATTGACTTTAAAAAGTCAGCTCTCCATCACCATTTTAGTGTAACTTTGTAATAGAGGTACCAGGGCAATCAAATAAGGAGGTATAAAATTTGGAAAGGAAGAAGTAAAATGTCCATCAGCACAAGAGCTGATGAATAAAGCTTAGAACAGCTGCACAAGTGAATACTATACAGCAGTAAAAATGGATGGATTACTGCTGTACATATCTTTATGGCTGAATCTCAAAAACATAATGTTGTAAAGCAGCAACACAAATACACAGAAGAATCTGTATCCTCTGATTCTGTTTAAATAAATATCAAAACAGGCAAAAGTATAGTGTTAGGCAGCAAAACTATGTAAAACAGCAAAGGAATAATTCGCACAAAATTCAGCATAGTGGGTACTCTGAGGGGGCAGTGAGGGAAGGTGATTAGATGGGTACCCAGGGACTTTCTGGGTACAGAAAATGTCCTGCTTCTTAAGCTGATGGTCAATCACGGGTTTTCATTTGCTATTCTTTATACATTCATCACATACTCTTTATATAGGATATTTTCACAGTAAAGCTAAACTTAATTTTTGATATTTTCACTTGTAACTAAAATAGAACTTATATTGAATATGGGTGTGTTTGGTATTTTCACATTTCAAAATGTCAAAAGAAGGAGGAAATCAGCACGTGTGTACCCTGGATTCGCAAAGACTTAGCTGGCACCAACCCGAAGAGAATTTAACCATGAAAATCATTGTGATACCCATCTCAGATTTCCAAGAGCTGAGTCATCAGCAGAGGAAAGGAGGATGGAAAAAAGCTAAACAGGAATATTAAGGAAGAAACAAGCGAGGATAAAAAATATTCTTGCTGGAGAATAAAAATCAGCTATTGAGGATTATACTTTTGTTATATCAGTTATTGACATTAATACATTTCTTGCCTTTATTTTTTTTTTACTTTTTTCCCTCTAACTTTTTTATCCATAAATATCTCAATACGTACTTCTGAAAAAAACTCTTTTTTAAAAAACATACCATCTAAAAATTAACTATAATTCATCCAGTCAATGATCAAATTTCTGATTGTCTCATAAATGTAATAAATACTTAAAAAAATAAACAAACCAGTAAGGGGCCAGCCCTGTGACCGAGTGGTTAAGTTTGCGTGCTCCACTTCAGCGGCCCAGGGTTTCACCAGTTTGAATCCTGGGCGCGGACATGGCAGCGCTCACCAGGCCATGTTGAGGCGGCGTCCCACATAGCACAACCAGAGGCACTCACAGCTAGAATATACAACTACGTACTAGGGGGGAGAGGGGGAGGGTTTGGCGAGAAAAAGAAGATTGGCAACAGATGTTAGCTCAGGTGCCAATCTTTAAAAAAAAACAACAGTTAAATAAGAATCCAAGTAAAATTTTACATATTGCAATTGATTAGTATATCTTTTAAGCCTTTTAACCTACAGGTTCTCCTTTCATCTTTACTTGAATTGCAATTTATTTATTTAAGAAACACAGAAGGTTTTTTCCTTTACCTACCCACAGTCTGGTTTTTCAATAGCATCCTCATGGTATTATTTGACATGTTCCTCTGTCGTTTGTAGTTCCTGTAAATCAGTCTGTTGATCTAGAGAAGTTGTTCTCAAAGGGTGGTCTGGATGGCAGCCTCAGCATTACTGAGGAACCTGTTAAAAATGCAAATTACTGAACTTTACCCCAGGACTATGGAATCAGAAACTCTGAGCTTGTGGTCCCACAATCTGTGGTTTTAAAAAACCTTCCAGGTGACTCTACTTCTGCTGATGTTTGAGAACAGCCGACCTACAGGTTTAGTCAGTTTCAGGTTTGACATTTTTTGTCAAGACCACTTTATAATAGCGGTGTGTTCTTTTAAAAGGCAAATGGTATCTGATCATCTTTCCTTTTATGACCACTGATGCTCAATGCTTAGATCCAGAAGTATATTAGAGATTGCAAAATGGAGATGGTCTAATTCTATCATTCCTTCTTCACTTATGACCTGAAATACTTCTAAAAAGAGAAATAGCTCTCACCTACTATTTAGCAACTCAGTGTCTTGAAACAATTTCAAATCCACTAAAAAGTTGAAAGAATAGTACAATATACTCTTTGCCTGGATTCACTAATTTTTAACATTTTGCAACACTTGCTTTTACTTCTCTCTGTCTACACACGCACACACATAGACGTAGGTCTGTATGTATATTTGAAAACAACTTGCAGACGTGACCCTTTTATCCCTGAATACTTAGCATTTATTTCCTGAGTGAAGATATTCTCCTCAAAACCACCCAAGAAATTTAGTATTGTTCCAGTAATATCTAATGTAGAATCTGTATTCACATTTCTCCAATTATCTACAAAATATCCTTTATTGCAGTTATTTTTGATCCAGGATCCAATCACCGATTATACATTACATGTGTTTGTCATAGCTCTTTAGTTTCCTTTAATCTAGAATAGTCCCCTCTCCCATCTGTCTTTCACAACATTAACAGTTTTTGAAGGGGCAGAGTGAATTCTTTCAGAGAATTTCCCATAATCTGGATTTGTTTGGTTGTTTTCTTGTGATTATATTCGGGTTAAACATTTTGGTGAGAATACTGTATAGGTTATGTTACACACTTCAATAGCTTTGCATCGAGTCACATCCTGACAACTGGTCTCATTAGTAGGGATGCTAGATTTGGTCACTTTGTTAAGTCAGTAACTGCTAGATTTTTCTATTGTGAAAGAAGTTCAGTTTATGATTTTATTTTTAAAAAGTTTATTGAACTTAATTAATGGCACATAATGACAATACTTAAAGTGACTTATCGTTACCATCAAATGGATTTAAAATCTAGCCTATAGCATTAACCTACACAGCACCCACCCTACTCTGTTCTTCCGACATCACAGAATTCACTCAGATCTGCTCTTGGAGAAATGCTTCAGTTGAGATTTTTGTTCTTGTTCTTTTGTTTCCATTAACTATACATTTAATGATGTGAGTGTTTACAGTCTGTTTTCTAGAAAATTAGTAAGAAGATTAAATTATTTCAGGCTTTCAAGGAGAAGGAGAAAAGAAAAATATTTACTAATAAAGTCACTATATACATACATGTATATATATATATATATACACACATACATATGTATATTCTGGGTAGATTTTCAGCCCTCAGAGGAAATAACTTTTCTCTCCTTGAATTCTCAATATTCAAAACCAAAATTCTTTCCTTCACTCTGTATATGTTTCAAGTAATTTTTGTTATGACTAGTAAGGAGGACTAGCGTTGTGTATATTGTTGTATTTCGAACAGTGAAATGATTCCCTGATTCTTCATGGAGCTTTGGAACACGTCCCTGTTCTCGCGTTACTTTGTGATGTTTGAGGGCCATTCTTTGGCTACTTTATTAACCACATCGTTTCAGATGTAAGTTTGTTTTGATTGCCAATTCTGCCTCGCTCTTTCCTTGGTTGTGTTTCCTTACTCATCTTTCTCTTTCCAGTCCTTCCTTGAGTACTCTGTGAGTGTGTGTGGGTGCTAGTGCTCACGCGTGCACAGGTTAGAGAAGAAGAGAATGACTTCTTCCCAACTGAATTACCTGCCAAGAATATTTTGCATTAATTACATATTCATATATTTGATAACCTTAGTTTGCAACCACCTCTCTTAACATTGGATATACTACAAGATAAGAGGCTGCATCATACCTGTCCTTAATAACACAAACTAAAACTATCCTTTGTCATAATTAATTTTTACAGACTTAATATAAGCAGAGATTATATTTTATAACTAACCTCACCTCACGCTTTTGTGTCACAGAAAGGCCTTCCCTGTAGCTGAACGCCTTCAAGGCCCCAACATCAGAGTCGCATCTTCTAATTAGAGACCTTTTTGTCCAGGTTCTTATCGTATCTCCATTTTCTGTTCTCTACCACACTGTAGTCTCTATCACCCCATCCTGTGGTCTTTGGGGTTTCTTGCAAGTTTGTAGGCTAGCATTCAAAATTACAAGCAAAATTATTTTTTATTCAAGGAACCAGACCAGTCTTTTCAAAAGGAGTGTATTATTTGGCTCGCAATACTATTTTTCATGCCCCATCACACTTCTCTACATGGCAATGGAGAAAGGAAATGTAGCAGGAAATGATTTGGGCCAAAACTACTGTGGGACAGCCGTGGGAAGGCTGGGGAGCAGTTCTCTGGGACTTAGCACTGAGTGTCGTTGGCTGGCTAACAGACGCAGGCAGGGGACCCCAGACTTAACCTGATCTTGGAGGGCCTGTGAGAATGGGACCTTGTTGATCTGAGAGTCTCACCATCTTGGCACTGAGTCCATAACAGGCTCCTGACGCCCCGAGACCTTCGCATTCCCAGAAGCCACTCCCTCAGATTTTGCAGAGTGGCTGCCCTCCCCTCCTCCAGCCGCCTTTGCAGTGGTCTTGAGCTGCAAATAACTCCGGAGTGTTTGCTCAGCTGCTGTGGGTCTGCTTGCCCTAAGAGACCTAGCCCCGCGGAGAAATCGAGTGACAGTTTTGTCCAATAGAATATCTTGGCTCTCCATGACCGTAAACAAACTCGAATTCTATGAATGTGAATAGCTTAACTTTTTTTGTTTTCTGGAGTTTGGTAAGTAGGCCGTTTATAAGATGACCGACTTTTCTTGACTTTCTGTTTATCCCTCAAAGATGAATACTGATCATCCTTCAGGTCATTTTTTAAAAAGGAGCCGGAGACCTTTAAAAGTATTTTATTCTTAGCAGTCTCTCAAACTTTTGGTTAAATGTCTTTCTCAATGCACTATAAAAATAAAAACAGTCACCACTGTCTCCTGGCACATGCCAACACATTGTTGTCTTTTTATTTTTCCTTTTTGGTCAAAGTCACTACTTATGAGGAAAAAAACCGACTTTATTTTTGTTCAGAAGAAAACTCCAGTGTCAACAAAAATGAAACACAAAGGAACTCATTCCTTTGTTTATATTTTGAAGTTTAGTTCCCTCTCCAGAAAGGACAGCCTAACATTGGCGTGTTAACATGACTGCAAATACGACATTAAAAAACATAGACTTTTATTATCAATCCTTGACATTTTCTATTGAACAGAAGAATTGTATATACAGGTAATAAGACTTCAGATTCATTTATCTGGTCCTCAATAGAGCTAAAAAAAGCAAGAGAAGTCTATATGTTTTATTAGCAGTTTGCCTACCACACATGAAGTGTAAAAACAGTCACTATGCCATGATTTCTTTTGGTGAGGAAGATTGTCCCTGAGCTAACATCTGTGTTAATCTTCCTCTATTTTGTATATGGGACACTGCCACAGCATGGCTTGATGAGCAGTGTGTAGGTCCACGCCTAGCATCGGAATCCACAAACCCCAGGCAGCTGAAGCAGAGCACCAGTGCGCTACCACCCAGGCCCTGTGACTTTTTTAAAAGGCAAATTTATAGCATGAAGAGATAAATCAATTTATGGGTCACATTTTAAACTATAAAGTGATAAAATTACCAGTTTGTGGTCTATTTTTAGGCTCATAAGTGGAATTTAGGCTGTTATTAGGGGGCAGTTATTGAAGATAGCTGAGCAATCTTTAGCCTAGGTTTCTGAATGATCATCGTGCAGCAGAATTTCCAACTCACTTCTGGCTGGTACATGATGAGAAGTCAATTTATTTGTTTCTTTAAACCACTAAGCTTTTTGGGGTGGAGGGTTCTCTTTGATACAGCAATTTAGCCTTACCCTCACTAACATAAATGTGTGTATGTGACTATATTATGCAGGACACAAGCCATTGGATAATAGCATTCCAACCTCATCTTACGACCTGCATATTTAATGTTATTAAATAACAAGTATCGTGGTGCCTATGCTTTTGCAAATTGAAGGAAGGTCAAGTAGGAAGCAATTCTTCCACAACAAATGTGAGTTTAGACCTTTCTTTCCCCCTGATGGGTAGTGAAGATGATAATCTGGATGAGACTAAAGACTCAGACAGCTCAGACTAGACACACTGAAACCTGCAACAGAACTGTGTGACCAGTAATAAGTGGCCTGAAGAACCATTCTAGGTGTCACAAGATCCTGAAAGTGGAGGAAATAAAAACAGTGATCAGGACACACTGTGCAGTATATACTTTCTAGTTCGGTAAGATTTATATAGTTCTTTTTGCAGACTGTGAGTTTGGTCAGTCTTTAAAAATCATTTTATTGTCTTCATAGAGCCTATATACTTTCAGATGTATATATATATATATATTATACTTTTGGCTCCTCAGTTTCTCTCTTGTCATTAAGAGTGTGATGTCAAGTGCGGGTGAGAATAAACAGTGGCATCTCTTACAGGTTTCTCTTATAATGTAGTTTATGTCATGTGAAGCATAGTATGGATAACCCCAGTCATTGCTCTTTTAGGTGCAGATTGGACTAGATTATCTGGGGCACTCCCCTCCTCCCTTTTCAGTTCATAGATGAAGAAACTAAGGTGGGGCTGGGGGTAGGGGGAGCAATTTGTCCAAGTCTTTCAGTGTACCAAAGTGGAGCAGAGGCAAAATAAGCCTTGGCATGTGTTACCAGGATTAGATCTATGCATGGACAAAATAAGTGGTTGCCAACGTGGTATAACATGAAATGGTCTTAAAGAACCAATATTCTCCCACCATTTTGCCAGGATAGCTGAAGTATTTGCTCCTAATGAAAGACACTTGCACCACTCAAGAAAGATATCGCAAACAGTAACCTGCTGATAACACACCCACATACATAAAGTTTTTCAGATTAGCTTTGTAAAGCTGAGAAAGAATAGCATATAGGAAAGATAAGTTTTCATGGTGGTGAAGCAACGCTAAGAAATGTTCAGTGTCTGGAGTAAGGATGGAACTATCTTCAAAACGAATTACGTCAAACGTACAAGATTTTGTGAGGACTTGTACCCCTGGAAATTGGGGCCCCCAAAATAGGATAGCAATGATAAAAGAAGAATGGAATGACAGCATGCCAATTACACAATTTTGCTTAGAGACAGGTTTTACATGACCAAAAGACTGTTAACGTTGGTACAAATGTGTTTTCTGCACTTCTCCTTGGAGATAACGTGAAGGGAGGGTGTGAGGTTAACCATGGTTTATGGCACCAGTGAATCCAGTTTATTCACTTACATAGGACTTATGAGTTTGTGAATGTTTTAACATGGTGTCTTAAATACTCCTTTCAATAACCTCTGGAGGAAGCACTGTACTTATACTTATTTGTGATGCACTGATTCATTTATTTACTAAACCAACTAATATCTTTTGAACACCCATCATGTGCCAAGCTAGAGATACCACTATGAACCAAAGAAACAAATGTCTCTGCCCTTGGGGACGATACTTTCTAGTTCAGTAAGATTTATGTAGTAGTTCAGTAAGATCTATTTTATTTATGTTCTAGTTCAGTAAGATCTATGGTTTTTGGGGAACACAGACAGGTATGGGGGCCCTCTTGTTTATAGCTTTGGGAGTATTCAGCTATCTGGAACTCAAAAACTATCAGGACATTTGAAAACAGAGCTTGGTAGGAAAAACTTCTTTTAGAGGACTATCTGAAGGCTAGTTTGGAACATACACCATTTAAGTCGATCTGGAAAACTTCACATTTAGAGGAAGTGGATGTGGGAAATGCCAGCAAGGCTGAGGTCTTGAATTCAATTCTGTCCAAACTAAGATTGTTACCCTTGAAACAGATTTGTTGCAATATGGTTTAATTCATATGCCAGTACTAATAATCTCTGATGGCTCCCTATTTCTGTTTTATTATTATTACCAAACTCATGTTACCATTCAGGAGCTAGTGTTACACCATAGGATCACTCGTAAAGCCAAACTGAAGGTCTTCAGACACACGAGACCTAGGAATGTGAAAAGCCAACCCCAGTCTCCTGGAACTAAATAAACCCACAACTGAGCTCAGATTTGCAAAACCTAGCAAGCAGAGCAGACAGCTCGGATCGGGAGCAGGCCAAACACATTTCCCAGCCTGCAAAGTACCCAGCCATCATCCACCAGCAGAGAGAGGCTTTGGTTAAATAAGACGGCAAGCAAACAATCAGAAGCTCCTCAGCCCAGCAAGACCGAAACAAAAAAACTTCATCTCTAACTCTGCAGCTGAAGTTCTGGTGTGACCTATTTACTGAACAAAATGCCGGGCGGAGGGCAGCCCACTTAATAACAGAGTTTAACAACGGCAGGCTTCAGTTTTCACCAAGACTAAGTGACTCCTGGTAGCAGAAATTAGACTTAACTGCAGCACCTAAGAGGCTTGAAAGAGTTAATGTCACCGCCTCAGGGACAGTTAGGGAGTGACAAGTGGCACCTGGGCACATACTAACATTTTATCAAAGATGTGCAGAGGTGAGTGTTGGTTTTGGAGTGGTCCTTTGCGTTGCCTTTATCCTTCATTTCTCTCATTTGGTTCAAGGGTTCTTGGGGAGAGCGGGGATATGCACGTGTGTCCCATGTACCATGAACCCCTTTGCCATCTGGTGAAGCACATGGAACTTTTCTCAGAATAATCTTTCTAAATTCATAAAATAAAACAGCATTGCAAAGATAACCAAATATGATGAAATGCAGTTATCAAAATATTAAAAGTGGGGGCTGGCCTGGTGGCATAGTGGTTAAGTTCACACACTCTGTTTCAGTGGCCTGGGGTTCGCAGCTTCAGATCCCAGGAGTGGAGCTAGCACTGCTCATTAAGCCATGCTGTGGCGGCGTCCCACGTAAAATAGAGGAGGATTGGCACAGATGTTAGCTCAGCAACAGGCTTCCTCAAGCAAAAAGGGCAAGATTGGCAAGAGATGTTAGCTCAGGGCCAATCTTCCTCACACAGACACACACACACACACACACTCACAAATATTAAAAGCAAATCTGTTGGGACCAGCCTGGTGGTGCAGCGGTTAAGTGCGCATGTTCTGCTTTGGTAGCCTGGGGTCCGTTGGTTCAGATCCCGGGTGCGGACATGGCACCGCTCATCAAGCCATGCTGTGGCAGTCGTCCCACATCTAAAGTAGAGGAAGATGGGCACAGATGTTAGCTCAGGGCTGATCTTCCTCGAAAAAAAAAAGAAAAGAAAAAAGAAAATCTGTGATATGGTGTTATATGTGCTTCTTTGTTAATACATTAAACAATGAGATCTAGGGTGGATCTACAAATTGCCATAGGTTTATGGTAGTGATGAGCACAGAGGATACTTTGAGATGTTGCAACACTGTAATGTGACATGAAAATATTTGTGATTCCCATGGGTGATAGTTAATACTACTGTGGTCTCTTGCTAAATTTCATAAATAAGGAGATGCTAAATTTCTATTATAGGGTAGTAAAAATAAGGTGTATAATTTATTTTCTATTATTTAGTATAGAGAGATATAAACAGATATATTAGAGATGTAAATTATGTTATATAAATAAAAATAAAGAGATATACTTTTTTTCCCATTCAGGTTCACAGACTATTGAATTCTATCCGGGACTCCAGATTAAGACTCCTGGTCAATCAGCTAAGTCCTTTCTTCATCTTAGACTAGAGCTTGCAAACTAGTGGCCTATGGGCCAAATCTGGTCTAAAGATGTTTGATAAGAGTTGCCCGTGTAAAAGTTTTTGATATTTTGTATATAAGTATCCAGATCTGCAGCATTCCTTGAAAAACTGGAATATCTGACAATACTGGGCTAAGCACTACATGGCTATTCAGTTGACCTTATGATGGGGAGATTATCCTGGATTATCTGGGTGGGCCCAACATAATCACAAGGGTCCTTAAGTGTGGCAGAGGGAGGCAGAAAATAGAGAAGCAGGCAGATGGCAGTGTGAGAAGGACTGTCCCTGACATTGCTGACTTTGAAGCTGGAAGAATGGGGCCACAAACCAAGGAATATGAGTGACCTCCAGACACTGGAAAAGGGAAGGAAAGAGATTCTTTCCTAGAGTCTCCAGAAGGAACCAGCCTGCTGACACCTTGATTTTAGCTTTAGTGAGACCCATTTTAGACTTCTGACCCCTGCAATTGTAAGATAAAATTGTGATGTTTTAAGCTACTAAGTTTTGGTAATGCGTCACAGTAGCAATTGGAAACTAATAGAAGTGCCTACTATGTGCAGTTATAGGAAACATATTGAAGTTATCTATTTAGGTCGTTCTTTACCAGATGATTGTAACCATCTTGTGGTCAACACCACATCTTATTCAATTATAAAGTTGGCACCCACAAAGTGCCTAGTATAAAAGAAGCACCCCCAAAACACTTGTAGAGTTCAACTGAATTAATCTTTCTTAAATCCATGTATCGTGTTGGTCTGCAAGATGATTAGTTGGTTGATGGTGGTTTAACACCATTTGTTTTCTGCTTTCAGACCATAAACTATGATGACAATTAGGCAGTCTTAGAGATGGAAGGGACTTCAAAATATGGAATACTTCAAAATCCAACAGACTACTTCATGTAATAATTCTCTCTGAAAGTAACCTGCTTTTCAGTATTACTACTTTTGGGGCACTCACCACTTCATTTGTTGACCATTTTATTTTGCAAAAGATTATTTCTTATCTACAACAAAATTTGCTTTATTCTCACTTCTTTCAAGGTCCTGGTTAAGCCAAGCCCTCTAGATCAACCAAGAATAATTTGAATTTTGCTTGTATATAATAGCCTTTCAACATGTGAAGGTAGTTATCATGAAGACTCCCATTATTACCGCTACTCCTGCATAAATTTTGTTTTATAATCTGGGCAAGTAACTCAAATGTCTTTACGTTTTCCTCATAGGAGATCCTTGCCATTATGTTCATTCTAGTCTGGACACAGTCTCTTGATTAATCATCTTCTTAAAATGCAGTGCCTAGTATGAAACACAGTTTCCAGATGTTGTCTAAACAGCACAAAGGCAAACAGGCTGTTATTTCCCTTCATCTGGACCTGATGCTCTGTAGCCTGCATTAGTTTTGTAGGGTGAGGAAAGCAATCTGTTAATTCATATTTAGCTCGTGGTCAGCTAAATCTTAAAATTTTTTCACATGTTAAATTGGGCTTTCTGAATCCTACACTTATATCATTGATTATTTGAGCCCAAGAGCAAAAAATCCATCTATCCCTTTTCAATATTAGTGCATTCATATTTTTACTTTCAGCCTAACGAACTAATTTAGAAGTGTGGTTCTGTCATGTAAACTATCAACAGTTTCCTCTCGATTAAATTCAACAAATGTTTATTGAGCAATTACTAAGTGCTGAGCATTGCACTAGATGCATTGAGTCATCGACAAAATTAATAGCATATGTTGCTATCCAAGTGATTTGTATTTGTTGAACAGGATGGAGTTTAAACTAGACTAGAGCCCTTCCTTCGAAATGTCAGATATTCATTAATCAACACCCTCTGGGTATTGTCAGATTTGAATCATGCTAACCGCACAAACTTATCCAGTCCCCATTTCTTCACCTTGTTCGTTATCCTGAAACTTTGCCAAATACTTTTTTGAAATCCAGATGCCCCATATTGCTCTTATTCAATGTATGGGGTCATATGTTTTAACAAGGAAATGCATTTAGATTTGGTACTTGGATGCCTCATGGCACCTAGCCCTGAGCAACATCTATTAGACAAGATGCATCCTCTGCCCCTCCCTTTCTACTCCTTTCTTAGACAGGTTTCCAACAAATAGAATAATAACAAATGAGGTCTGAAAATACCAGAAAACAAAATGCAGTGTGACTAGAAAATCCATGTTTCCTTTCAAAGAAGAGAGAGTTGGAGTTGGAGAAACCGATAGAAATAAAATGCTTGACAGAAAAGGATATCTAAGTGGAATTTCTGAGAAAGATAAGTGAAGAAGTCTCATTGCTGGTTTCAGTTTGTAATTTTCCAAGCAATCCCAAAGGGTTTAGCCGAGAGAGAGCGCAGCAGAGGGCAGCGCAGTGTGGAGGGCCTTGTATGGAGTTGTCCTAGCAACGAAGACCTTTTGCTGCCTGACTCAGCCATGCAGGAAAGTGAGAGCAGCTTTGAGGAATGTGCTGAACTTTGCAAGAGGTTGGTTTCCCGCTCTCAGGAAAGTTAAATTAAAATTTCCTCAGTGTATGTGATATTCTTATTCCTAAGCCTTTTGGTTTAAAAAATTGGCTTGAGCAATGTTCTGACAAACAAGCAGTGGTGAGAGACCTTAACGACATAACCAGGCAGTTCGAATGTTAAGTGCTTTCTCCAGCTCTCTGAAACAAGCCTTGGTTACTATTCTGTGATATGCACCCACCTGGCTTTGACTACCCAACTGCAGCAGGATGTTGACTGGTCTTTCTGCTTTTGGTCCAACTAGCACTCACTTCTTTCTTCCAGCTGCCAGAGTGATTTTTCCAAAGTGAAAGTCTGCTTCTTGTTTAAAATGCTTTGACGACTCCCATTGTCTTTAGGATGAGAGCTAAACTTCTTAAGATAGTATATAAGGCCTGAGAAGATGTGGCTCATATCTCCTCTGTGGTCACTCTCCTCCTTTCACCCTCCTCTGCTTCATCCTCCAGAACTATTGTCATTTCTTGATTCCATCAAATTCCCTCTTGCCACCTTTACCTGCTACTCTCTCTGTCTGGGATGCCCTCCCAATACCTCCATCTTATCTCTTAGAGCTCAGAGTCATCATCCACTTCTCTCGGAAGCCTTCCCCAAATTCTCTCCTTTTTTACCCCACCTTGTGGGGATAGTGGCCACATATGGTATTATTTTGTAATAATGATTTCAGAAGATAAAGAAAGCCCTTATTTATAAAATTTGTATCCATCATAGCAATTTATGCTAATGAAAATTCACTAAATACCCACAGTTAATTGGCTGGGCCAGGGTGCTTCTTCAGCTCACGTCTGGAGGACAAGTGATTCCTCAGCATCAATGTTTCCAGGAGCTCAGTGCTTTTCCAGGAGCGCCGTGCTTGTCCTCCATGAGCATTACAGATAGAACTGGGAGCTTGATCTTCTCACTTCCATCTTCTCCAGCCCCTGTCCCATCATTCAAAGCCTTGCTCAAGTGTGCATTTTCCCCAAAGCCTTCCATTTTCCTTTTGGCCAGATCTAGCTCTTTAATCATTAATGTTTACTTTAGCTTACCTGTGTTTTTACCGAGGAAAACTGGGCACATTTTTGATTCCTCTAATCTATCAAAAAGAGAACTCCTTAAGGAAAGGGTTCATTTTAGCACTTTTTATTGGCTTAAAGCATTTAACCTAGGTTATATTGAATTAACAAAAATAATATTTATTTTTACTCGAGAAACCTATACTGTTCTATAAAAATGTTTGTTTTGGATGTTACAGTTTCCAATGGCTGTTGGTTAGAGCTGTAATCTATAAGTATGGTGTACATAGACAAATTTTTCCTTTTTAAAAACAATCTATCTCTGCTTATTTGTCTCTAGTCTCATTCCAGTCACACTCAACCACTTTGCCTACCTTAAGTTCCAGACCTTTCTTTATGTGGTTTTCTCTTTCGGAATGCTCATCCCTCCACAATCTCTGTCAAATTCCTACCTGACTTCAAAGTTCATCTTAAATGCTATGTTCTGTGGAGCCATCCTGCTTTATTGATAAGAGTGTGATCTCCTTCTCTTGACCTCCCCTCTCCTGCCTCCAATGTCATTTGTTTATACTGCTCCAGGGCACATGCCTTTTTCCGTTATTGGTTTTCATCATTTCTGTCTGCCTTTTCCTTCCAACTAATTGGAATTTCCTTCAAAGAAGGGTCTTATCTTATTTACTGTATCCACTATGGCTCCTAAAACAGAGCCTAATGCAGAGCAGGTTATCCATAAATATTTGTTGAATGAATGAAAAAAGATGATAAGTACTCAGTAAACATCTGTTGAGTTGGAGTAATCACAGAAATTTCCAGCCACTGAATAACCTGGATATTTTTTGAGATTTCATAGGACTCACATGAGACCTACAAGTTGTGGTGAATTTCTTGAGATCTTTCTCCTCTTGAGAGTATCTGCTAAGATAGTCAGTCCCCAACAAGAAGAAAGAATGAGAACAATTTAGAGAATAGCAGGCAGAGCCCCAGATTGAGAAGATAGCGTACCTCTCTACCATCCTCTCCCAGATGACTCCTGAGGAGAGATGCAGGCTAGTTTACTGATGGTCCAGGGAGAGTTGGCATTTCCACATATTGCTTACTGAGGGAATAGTCATTTCCTTTTGACCTTCCCAATGCCCCCAATTCAGGATGGACCTTAAGCCAGGGCAGGGCACTTGCATAATAATCTATTCTTTGATTTCTAGGAGAGGGTGTAGTTCAGAGAATCTTCTGCTTGACTTGGTTTGGCCATAAAAAAATATGAACTGATACTCCAGAGAGGGAAGAGGGTAAGGAAAATGATCACATAAGCAAGAGAGAATAATTAGGAATTTTGTGAGAAATATCATAGAGAACTAGATCTTTATAGAGATAGAAGATTTCATGTTTATCTCACTTGAACAAAATTCTTCTTTGCCTCAGGACAAGAATGGCTGTCCTTACAGAATGAACACTTGTCTTAATTGCAAACTAAGTTAAATATAAGTCTGGTAGTACTTTCCACTTTCTCTTTATTTTTTCACTTCACCAAATTACTATATCAGAAATATACACTCTCGATATTAAAAGAACAAAGACAACATTCCTGTGCTATCCTCTTTCTTTACCTGTGAGACTTACACACATGCCTTCACTTAGCGATTCTTCAGCAACCTGTACTCTTAGGATTTATGCACTTTTCTGTATGTATGTTTTATTTCAGTAGCGAAGTTTCTTAGAAAAGCAAACTCAATGAGGGGCCGAACAGCAGAAAAGACATAACTAAGGAGCTAAATTGCAAGCCAGAAAATGGAGCCAAATATCCTTACAGAACAGAGCACAAGGGACAAATGCATGAAAAGTGTGCAAGAGAAGTTAAGAGACCTGGATGAGATGTCTGCTAGGTCCAGAGTCTATTTAATGATGCATGGCTCCCCTGGGTCAGCCTGAGGAATAAAATAGAGATGAAGAAGGAAGTCCTCAAGTAAATGACTAAAGAAATAACACCTGAAGAAAGAAATGAGCTCTCAGATTGAAGAGTAACACTATGTGCCAAACAGGATGAAACAATCTCCCAAAGTCACATAAAATTATGACATTTTGGCACATTAAAGATTTTTAAAAACTACAACATCTACTCCAGAAAATCAAAACAGATAATGCACAGATTTCTTACCTGAAATACTGGATGACAGAAGACAATAAAGAAAATCTTCAGAGTGTTAAGGAAAAGAACTTTTGAAAGCAGAATTAAGATTTAGCCATAGCTGGTGAAGGTTTCAGGCACTCAAGGTTTAGGGCACATCCAATAGCTGACTCAAGAGAGCTTTCTCTCTCGCTGGTAGAGCCCTAGTTTTCCGAGGTGTGCGTCCTTCCTCCATGTGATTCAGGGATGAGGCAAGACAACATCCGTGGCACATCTCAGGAACTCTCTCCCTGTCCCCTTACGTAACCTAGCAACAAGTTGGCTCAGTGGGGAGACCTATGAGGTCTCCAGCTGACACCAGAGTTGGAAACAAAACTCCTCCAAGTGGCTGCTGTTCTACTTCCACATATTCTCGCCAGCGAGGCCACTGCCCTGTCTGAAAATTCCTGTTGCTACAGGATCGGTTAAGTATTTCTATCCTGCCCTAGCTTCTTTGTACATGCTAAAGCAGCACAGGCATGAGGTCTCTGTCCCAGGGCACTACCCATGGTGCATGCTGCTTTGCCTTGTTCAAGCACAGCTCTCTCTGGGGACTAAGTGCTTTCTGGGAAGTCTTTCCTATGAGTGTTGTCCAACACACCCAGTGTTATCCATGTCCCAAGTTGATAGTCGTGTTTTCCCTACTTTCTGGCCCAACAAAGGGTAAATCTTAACTAGTCTATGGCAGTCATAGTAATCCCATTATCCTTGACAGTGGTTGGTATGGGAAGGACTGGGTGACTCAGTCCTGGCCAATTGGATGTGAGGAGAAGTCTGCTGGGGGCACTTAAGTGAAAAGTCTCCTTACCTTTCAAGAGATCAAGAGTGGAAGGGGCAGGGTGCCCTTCCCTTGGACATTGTCATGTCTGCCTGTGATTCCTGGGATTGGGGCAGCTATTGCCAAGAAGCGAGTTCATCCCAGAGCAGAATAGAAGGGTGGAGCTGGCAGAGTGGGATGATGGGGAGAACCTTTCCTTTATATGATCTCTTTGTGCTTGCAGCTGCCCTATCTCAGGACCTGCTGCTAAGTGGGATAATTGAGTTCCTTTATTTTTTAAGCCATTTTAGTAGGGATGTTTATTACTTGCAGCCAAAACTTTCCCAACTGAAACATATAGCATTGAAGAGATTTCTCATCCACACATCCTCTCAGAGAGTTTACTCCAGAAAGAAGAAAAGTGGATTCAGAAAGAAGTAATGAGATATAATAACAATGATGAACACGGAAATGAGTGAAATTTAATGCAAAGCATAGAAAGGAATCAATGTAAAACAAACGTTTGTGAGCATTTAACTATAATACTCAGCGGAATTAAAAAGTTCTAAGCAGGTTTGAGATGATGTGTTGTGGGAGAAATAGAGGAATTATTTTAGAAGCTTAAAGAAAGCTTCACGGAAGAGGCAATATGTAAGCAAGGCCCTGAAGTTTGTGTGGGCTTTTAGGGCAGGAAAAGGCTAAAGAGAAGTCCAGGTTGTAGGAACAGGGTGAAATACATGGCAAGCGGGGGTCTCAGCAAGTGGCGAACATGTAGTAATTGATGTTCTGAGAAGTCTCAAGTCAAAAGTGCTTTTTAAAATATGCTTCAGAAATAAACCGGAAAATATTGTCACACCTTTGTTACCAAAATGTAGGTCCTGTATATCTTTTAGTGTGGGAATTCAGGTTCCTGTATATCCAGAAAAAATAACAATAGTGGAAAAGGTCAAAGCAAGGGCACCTGAAACCATGTGAAGGGCAGATGTACTTCTGGGCATACAATGACAGACTAGGAAATGAGGGGTTTTCCAGCCGTACTGACAACAAGAAAAGCAAGAAGGCTTTTTGAGAGACTTGCTAAATCTCAAAGGAGTGTGGAAAGGGTAAATATGAAATAGTTCACCAAAGAGGTTTTTGTTTTAATGGGGTTAGTGAACTAACCCCTGAAAAGCCTTGTGAATTAAAAAGTATTAAAAAAAAATAAAAACAAAAATAAGCAAACCAAAACCTGTGTTATTTCCCAGTTCTGCTACTTATTAGCTAGTATAACTTTGGCAAATCCATAAATCTCTCTGTACCTCAGTGACCTCAGTGATAAGATGTCACCTCCCTGATCTACTTTACAGGATTATCTTGAGGATCTGAGTAGACAACATAAGTGATGGGGATGGAGAAAAATTTTAGACTCTATGAAGACATAGAAGAAATCTGCTCTTTTAGAACATATCTTTGAAATGTGGCAAGATTGGCTACTCAAGAGAAATAACCTGGGACACTAAAATGTTGGAGAGTAGAAAGCTCAGTTTCCAGGGTGATTGTGGCACAGAATGTAGAAAGTAACCAAGTTTGGTTCAGGCAAACCATGAGAACATTGTGGGCACGGAACCAAGTTGGAGGTGGGATTGGAGACACATACAGAAAGGAATTATTAGGTTTTTTTAATAGTATGGGAGCTATGCCAAGACTTGCAGCCTTAGACTGGAAGCTGCAATTAAGGGTGAACTTAGAAGGGAAAAATAAAATGGAGGAAAGAACCTGAACCTTTTTTGAAGCTGTAAGGACATAATTTGCATGTTCAACCTCAGAGGTTCCACCACGCCGCGTAAAATTATTTATGTACTTTCCTATGATTACGAAGCTTGGCGAAGGTGGTGGCAGATGAAGTGTCCAAAGAGAAAGGCAAAGGATAAGATCTCAGGTGTATGGTGTGGGCAAGGACACAAAGAAAGTCACTCAAAAAGCTGCACCCATCCAAGAAGCCTCCCTGCCTGAGGTGTCCCTGGAGGCTTTCCCCTCCAGACCCCACTCTGGAAATGGGGTATGTACACACACTTGGGAATTCTTAGAAATACTTAGAATTATCTGCTGGCTTCCCTCCTCTAAAAAGACTAGCCTAGTTATACTTCTGGGTTATTTTAAAAAATTTGTGAGTTTGTTTTTTGATTGTCACACTGATTGGAGGCTATTAATAACATTTACTGGGCAAATGTTAAGGATGTCAACATGAAAATTTGGGACAGTCCTGGACAATGGGGAATTGTTCTGCATCCCATATGACTATCAAATGTCCAACTGGACAGTCATGAATTTGAACAAACCTATGAATTATTGAAACTGAAAATCTAACTCCATTTTATATATAAGTACAATGTATTTATTACACAGTTTTAACAAATCTTAAATTTTCTATGAATAAAACTTTATACTTTGTTCAGAACTTTTCTTTAAAGTTGTTCATTGTTCTGGAAATTTGCATAATTGTTGGAAAATTGCAACATTGTTCAAGTGATTTAGTTGTCTGTATAACACATTCGTCTTGGTTTGCATTTGTAGTTGTTGACTTCAAAGGTGATTCTCAATGTAAACACCAGTTTCTGACTACTTCACTGTCTTTCAATGTAGTTATTCCCAAGCAAATTAGGATATGTTATTATTGGAGTATTATTTTATTATTATTTACACATTATTTTATTAAAATTATTCTCCTTTTATTTCTAATTTATATCATGCTTAAGGCATTATCTTAACTTTAAAAAAGTAATGGGTATATATAGGTTATATTGTCTATGAATTTTGTTTTAGAACTTTAAAGGGGTCTTCATGAAACATTTGTAAAAAGATGGCATTAGGCCCATTGGGGTTGAGAAACACTACACTAAAAAGTGATAAAAAAAAGTGAGGAGTCGTGAATGTGGGTTGTGTTAAAAGCCCATTGCCTATATATTATAATCCTTAACTGAAGGGAAATCTTAACAAGTATTTAGGTCAAGGAGGGCCAAAAAAAATCCTTTGGGGGTGAACTATAAGTGCTTCAATGTAAGATTTTCAGTCCTTTAGTTTTAAGACAAGAATGCTAGTTCTCAGTACCAGAAGATCTGAAATAAAAATAAAAATGAAAATAAATAAAAAATAATAACAAAACCCGGAACCCCCTTGAGCTTCTCAGAAGAGTGTAAGTGGAGTAAAGCCAGGTTCAGATCAGAGACTCTGCTTTCCTCTACAGAGAGTTATTAAGTGCAAGAGAACAAGGAGTGCAAAGAAGAAAATAGACCAAAATTCTGATTTTTTTACAGGTAAACGTTTGCCTTTTTCAGGATTGAAATTTTGAAACATACTGCAACATGAATGGACCTTGAAAACATGCTTGGGGAGATAAATCAGACACAGAAGAACAAGTATTGTATGATTCCAACTTATATGAGATACTTAGAATAGGCAAACTAACAGAGAAAGAAAGTAGAATAGAGGCTACCAGGGGCCGGGGGGCCAGGTGGAATGGGGAGTTATTATTTCATGGGTATAGAATTTTTATCAGAGGTGTTAAAGTTTTGCATATAGATAGTGGTGATGGCCACACAACATTGTGAATATATTTAATGCCACTGAATTGCACACTTACGAATGGCTAAAATGATGAATACTATGTTATATATATTTTTCTCACAACAAAAAATTAAATTAAAAAAAAAGTTTGCCTTTTTTTTAAAGTTCAGCCTCCAAATACAGTTCTATTCCTAGAGTCTGCATACTTTTAAATCTTTATGCCTTCCTACTCACATCCTTTCTTTCTAACTCTGTATATTAAGCCATAAACACCATTTTATTAGAAGGGGAAAAAAAGAACAAGAAAGTCCTGTGAAGGAAACTTTCACGTCGTTGTTTACTCTCAGATCTTCAAATGCCGCTTTTAAAATAAAGCAGAAAAGACGACTGTTTGACATATACAGAAGATTTATCGTGCTCCAAATCAATTTTAATGAATTCAAAAGACCTCAAACTCCTTTTCTTGGGCTATCTTGCCTGCTACTCCCTTCGAAAGCAGTTTAATTTCTATGAGCAGGCAGAGGCTGGGTCCTGTGCTCGCTGACACAATCATACACACGACTATTTCTTTGAGGCAGAAAAAAAATGGTCATAAAAAAATAAGGTAAACTGCTCCAATATCTAATTTGGGGGTTTGGTTTGGTTTTCTAGCTTTTTTCTTTTTTTAAATGGAAAGCAGTTTTCTAAAAATTATCTTTTTTTCCAGATACTTTTCCTTATGATCTTTCACGGTAGGAGCAGATTTGCACCCTGTGGACGGAGAATCAAGGTTACAAGCTTAAAGCTTACGGAAGCTCTTCCACCAGGTCTGGAAGGTGGAGGGCCAGGCTGATTCGTCCTCCCCACTTGCCTTCGTGGGGCTTTAGTCTTTCTAGCCCCATCTGTGACTTAAGTCAGGCTTCCATGGGCCACATTATATTTTTAAGTCTCTTATTTTCTGGTTGAGAGACTGCTTTGAATGAGATATCTATCTTCGTAGTTGTGTTACCCTGTGAATGAAAAGTATATACCTATATCTAAATATATATCTATATATAACATTAGCCAGAGATGTAACACCTCTTCGTCCCGCTAGTCGAGCTGCCAGGTGGACCATTAAATATACACGGATGGGCAGACAGGCTTATACTGAGTATGCATAGAACTGCTGACCTGGGCGTTTCCATCATAGGTCAGAGGCCAACCGAAGCACTATCAGCCTCTAGATCACCTGGGCAGAGCAATAGAAACTTCAAAAAAAATTGCCTTCTTGGGAACATCAAAGTTCTTTTTTTCTTTTTTAATTTTATGGGTAAGGCAAATAATAGAGTCTTTGTGTTTTATCAGAAAAGTTAATGAAGTTTACTGCTTTAGAACTTGCAGTGAATAGTAAACAAAATTATGTTGTCACTCTCCCTGGAGGACATCCAGTGCTGTCACATTAAGCAAACTTATTTCTTCTCATGGGAACATAGTGCTTGATGGCTCGTGCAGAAAGAGCTGAAGAATAGAATCACAGGATGCATTTGGAGCCATGTGTGGTGCGAAAGACGAGCAGAATCAGCTTTTAAGTGTCTGCCATTTTAAGACCTTTAGGGAAACTGATTTGGGGCCCCCTGTGTATCAGTGGAGACTTTGTTCCGAAGTATAGTGGCACAGCCTTAGCCCTCGAGAATCTTGCAGGCAGAGGACAGGTGGCTGGGTACCAAGGCAGCTGTGGCACTTCCCTGAGGGGCAGTACTAAATTTTGAGAAGACTTTGGGGAATCTCACCTGGCCACAGCACGCTTGGCCTGGACAAACGCACAGGAGGCGACAGAGGAGACTGGATCGCACCGTAACAACACATCTCTCCTCTTCCCTGATTCCATCTGTTTGCTGCTGTGCGTGTTCTGCTGACAGCTTCTGGGAGCAAAGTCATCGCAGAGCATGAGGACCAACTGCCAACAGGAGAAGGCATGGAGCAGGCTGGTTGAAAACCCCGACCCAGAGTTTGGAAAGTTGTCCCCAAAATGGCAACAGGTCTTTGGGAGTAAATAATTTAGTTCATTTTGCGGAAGATATTTGTGATCAAACATGACAGGCTTAAAATGCTGGGAGAAACAACTTCACGGGCTGCGAGAAAACGAGGGAGAGTTTACCCATGGGCCATTCCTGTTGCTCAGAGTGTTAAAAACCTTTCTCCCCCCTGTGGTCTTTGGCAGGAGATGGCACTCCCTGGCAGGAGATCTGGTTGTATTGCTTTTCCCTCGTCCCTAGTAAAGTTGCTCTGGACTCTGGCTGGCGCCCTCTTGGATCCGTCACCATTGACTACATTTCAAGTGGCGTGTGGGGTGTAGCTGGCGGGAGAACTGGGTTCTCTTGTGGTCACGGAGCATTCAAAGGAGTAGAAGAAGGAACAGCCACGTCAAGGCCTGGCTTGTCCACGGGACGTGCCTTTGCCAGGAACCACGGGACGCCCGACCCCAGTACAAGGAAGGCCACATGGAGAAGCTGGCAAAGGAACCCGCCATCGGCAGAGCAAAAGAAGCAGCTTCTGCGGGTTTTCGAAGGGGCCACACTGCCAGTGTTACACAATACAATATGGGGGGGGGGGGGAGTGGTTTTTTTGCTCTTCCAAACTAAGATAGCATTTGCTTGAAAAATTAATAAAAAATAAATTTTTCAGAATGAACAATGATCTGGAGTGATTTGCCCATTAGCTGATGAATGTTTGAAAGGGAAATGGGTAAGCTGCAATTTCACTCAGCTCATTCTGAAGGCTGAGGCAGACAAGCTTGTTTCATCCTGGTCAGGAGTGTGTGGTTTGATGGTCAGAGGACGGGCAAGGGAGTCAGAAAGTCTGGGGTTGCATTCCCAGCTTTGCCGCTGACTCACTGGGTGACCTTGACCAACGGTTGCACCCTCTGTGTCCCCATCCAGAAAACACGGATTTAATGACAGCCCCCAGAAAGGAATGTCTGAGCAGTTTCTAGGTACATGGGGCTAGATATTTTGAGGTCTCAGGCAGGCAAAGACGGCGAGAATTCCAAATTTAATTTTCTTGCACAGGGAAGCATGGTTGAGAGCTTTTAGAAACAATTGAGGTAGAGAACATGATAAATCCCCATAACTGTCAGAGGTAACCTTTGATATATGGCTTTAAAAACTCTCAAATCTCCAAAGCCATCCCGTCACCTTCCAAAGTTTCATGCTTGGATCCTGTGAATTTATTTGAAAACAATTTAAAATTAAATTCCATGGCACTGAGTCACCTCCTGCCAGCCACTAAATACTAAGATGAAAATCTCTTGTGACATTTTACACAATGGCTGTTCAGAGTTCTTGCATTAGATATTTTAAAGACTTTTTTATTTTGGTTTGCTGCCTTCCATAAGAACTTTTGTATTTGAAACACCGTTAAATACTTTTCAGTCAGATTTGGTACAAGGCACTCCTCTTTCATGGCGTCTGAGGTTTTGCTTGTCCTACAGAGCTTCTTTCTGCAAAGATCTTAGATGGTGCTGTGAAAATAGTAACCAACAGAACAAGTGTCAGAGAACCTGCATTAGGGTCCTGGCATTTCCATTCCAGTGAATAAATAACTTATTCCCACTAGGCATCAGTTTCCCTATTTGTAAAATGAGAGTGTGTCTCACAACTTTTTTGTTGTTGTTGTTGTTGCCATAGAACCCTTCTTTCAAAAGGAGCTTTATGCATCATTCCAGGATTAAAAAGGTGGAGAGGGACCTCAGCCCCCCTCTCCTTTGCTGACAAGCCTGGGTCAGCAACTTTGTGAAACCCAGCATGAATACCACTGGCTAGAGTCCTTCAAGTCGTTTTTGTATATGGGAGTCTGTGGGTGAGAAGCGGGAGGAGGAACTGGCTATGTTTATAGCCAGCAATGCCAGTCAGTGACAACTGCTGGATCCAGAGATGCCTATTTTTGGTTTTGGTCCAGTCATTAAAAATAGAAGGTCTTAAAAGTTTGAATGAAAGCCACTTTGTAGTGTTCTTTTTGATGTGTCCTTGGCCTGTACCCACATGGAGTCCACATAGTTACTCTCAGTTAACTATAATGCCCCATTCTTTAATCACTCCTGATAAATAAAATTTATGTATTTTGTGCATAGAATTTTTTCCTCGCATGAGTGGTTTCCTTTAAGAAAAACAAAAGCCTGGTAAAATATTTTCTGTTAAGAGCTACTTTTTCCCCTAAAGTGAAAATAGCTGTAAAAACTATGAAAGATATATGTGATTACTGAAAAAAGATTATATAACATATAAAGTAGAAGAATAAATTCCCCTGTGATCCCAGGGACAACCCCTGGTGTGCAACACCAGGTACAACTGCTCTTAACATTCTGACATACCTTTTTGAAGGCTTTCTGTGCACACACTTTCTTACACATGATGTAGAATACTTTTTGAAAAAAACAAAAAAATGACCTCATACCTTTGTTTATGCAACTATAGATATCCTAAATACCGGTATCCTGGAAACAATATATATACATACACGCACATATATAGATCTCACTGTCCATAGAGACAGACAGATTTCATCACTTCAGTGGTTATACAGTATTTCCATTCATGAATGTATCACCAGTTTTTTCATTGAGAGACATTTGGTTTCCCAATATTCACTTTTATAAACAACAATGTGATGAACATCTTTGTATATATGTGTTAGGGTATGTGTCCAATTATTTCTATTGAATATATTTCTTAAAGTGGAACTCAAACTGTACACACATTGCAGTTTTAGTACTGGCCATCAGAAGTGTTGGTACAATCTATGTTAATAAAATGTGCTATGTTGTATGGAAATCCTGAAAGCTTCTTGGATTCTATTAGAAAACAGAATGGCACTGCTTCCTAGAAATGCTTTTTTATTGACTTTAAAATGATTGGTCTTTGTTGGTGAAAGACCAAACTAAATGCTCTGAAAGGAGTAATAATTGACTAGAAAGGTTCATTTAAGAAAAATCATTAGGCCACCATATGACTGAATTCCCAGCAGGAAGAGTGGGTTTTTAAGGCTAATGACTATTTTGAAACTCAAGGAATACAGATCTTTGCTCACTGGTAATAATTCCCTCCCTCCATTCTTTTATTTTTTAAATAGTCACATCATCTATATTTTAATGATGATTAGATACAGGCAAAGGTAGGGTAAAATTGATGGATAACAGTAAAACGTTTAACTGGGAAGCAATTATAACACCAACTATCCTCTCTCAAGTAACAGTAGGCTCAAGAATGACTGGCCTTTTTTTTTTTTTTTTTTGCCGGAAGATTAGCCCTGAGCTAACTACTGCCAATCCTCCTCTTTTCACTGAGGAAGACTGGCCCTGAGCTAACATCCATGCCCATCTTCCTCTACTTTATATGTGGGACGCCAACCACAGCATGGCTTTTGCCAAGTGGTGCCATGTCTGCACCCGGGATCTGAACCAGTGAAACCCAGGCCGCCAAGAAGTGGAAGGTGCGAACTTAACCGCTGCACCACCGGGCTGGCCCCGAGTGACTGGCCTTTGAAGGATGAAATTAAATTGTTTGAGACCATTACTTTGATTTTACTGAACCAGTTAAGGAAGGTTTACTGTTATTTTTATACCATGAATTGATCTACTGCCCTGTATAATGTTGGCCTGTCATTCATGACAACAGAGATCCCCCATGATCTCTAGAAAGTTAAAGTTGCAGGCAGGAACCAGTGTGGATGATAGAGTTCCTTCCAATCAAGACTCTATGACACGGAAACTCCAGCATGGGAGGAAAACTTATCCTATGACAAATGGGAGAGTTACTTTCAGCAGAAACTGCTCTTCTATATAACAAAGACTGTTCAAGATATATGGGCAACTAGAGAGTCTTATTTATAGAAACATTGCTGTCATTATCTCAAAATTTCACATCCTTTTCAGAAATTAGAAATATAAACCAAGGGCTTCTTGTTTAACTTGAAACTTGTGACTCTTAATGAAAGAAGTTAGTGAAAGGATTAATTAACAGCTATCCACAAATAGTCAAATCACCCATCATTCTCTCCTAAATAAACAGAAAGGACAACAGATAAAGCCTAAGAAGGTGCTCTGTGACTGTAATTTGTCATAGCACTATGGGTTATTATTAACACATTTAATGGAAAGCTGAAGAGACTATGGCTCATTTGAACCAACCCATCAATCTAGAATTGCTTATAGTGGAAAAGAAATGTTTATAAATAGAATTAGACATGGCTTCAAGAATACAAGTGCTACTACTAAGAAGAGGCTGATTAATTGTCACTTTCTATCCCTATTCCACTCTTTTCACTCCTTCCCCGCTAGAATACAGGTTTAAGTTTAATTCAGAGCTTTAAATTAGCTGTTGAAATTCTTTTTAATGATGCATATATTTTAACTACTGAAATGGGACTATAAAACAATATATAAACTCAGTTTCCCTAAAAAACTTTTAATAATAAGGTCAATATAATTTGTCTTTGTTGATTTGGCTTTTAAAAGGGAGGGATGAACGAAGGGATCCAGGAAGCTTTTTCAGTGCCTTGAATCTGTGCATACATTGGGCTTTGCCTCATCTGAATGTTTGGAAGCCCTGGGCAATTACCCTCTATCATCCTGCAGATAATCTCTATTGAGGAGAAAGTTTATTCTAATAATGAGTAGATATGGCTCAGGTAGTTATTTTCCTTCATTTTCCCAGCATCTACAGAGAAGTATTCTGCCTCAGTATTAACATTATTTTCTCTTCCTGATGATATCATTGTGGTCTACTTGATTTTATAGACTTGGTTATACATTTTTATACACATATTCATTACTAATGGAAAATAAAAAAAGATGTGTTCATACCAAGTAATGCTGCCTAAGGAAATTCGAGCTTTGTGTTCTAACCTGTTGGCCAGGGCTGGCCATTTGCATGAGTTAAAATGGCGGCTACCCACTATAATGATTGGTTGAGGGACATATAGCCAACACCCCAGCCCCTTTATCCTCAGTGTATAGGTCAAATTGCCTAAAGATCTTAATATTAGGATCACTCTTGAAGAGCCTTCTTAAGGACCCAAGAGTTTGAATTTACTTGAGAGAAGAAACATATTGCCTGGTTAATATAGCAGCTTCGTTGTTTTATATGGTTACTCCAACATCCCACTTAGCAGAGAACAGGGCTCAAAGGGAAATTGAAGGAAAGGACAAGAATTGAAAGGAAGTTAATAGAGAAAATATGGGAACAGAGGTTCCTGCCCAGGCCCAGTCCTGGATGTCCACAGAATGGCTTGAGGATGCTGGAACTTGTTTATCCCTCCTGCCTAGCTCAGGGTCTGGTGCTGAATGAATGAATAAAGGAATGAATTTGTGGGTGTCAAGGTGAGAGAGTGTTCAATAAGTGTTGATGGTGGAAGCAGCCTCATAAAAATGACTGTAGATGGCTGGGGGTGATACAGATGTATAGGGAATAACTTTGTTTAACTTTTTTAAGGGCAACTCTCAAGACCTTGAATTTGTTTTGGGAATAATCCCCCATAACAGTTGCCTCTCACAAGATCTGCTGAGTGTAGAAATGGCTGGGTCCTCTTTCATGGCTTCTCTTTCTGTACACTGGCCCACAGCTTCAGCCATATTTTCCTCAGGGCCATCGCACAGAACACCACCAATGAACTCAGTCCTCTGTCCAGTAGACGGTGCTGTTGTTCTCTGACCTTGTGATGGGGGCATCAATCTTCACAGTGGTTCATCCCAGGTTTTCATAATAAAAATGTTCTCAGATATTTGAGCAAGGACTTTTTTTTTCCAAACTAGACGTAAAAATATCTCTTTGCACTGGGCCCACCTCTCATGTCTTTTCAAAGCAGCATAGAGGGTAAAAAAAAAAAAAAAAACACTTAGAAGATATTCACATTTTTTTCACAACAATCCAAAACTTCTGCTGGTGGGGTCCTGACATCTTTGGCTGAATTAAGCTACGGGGATGGGAGTGGGGCAGCAAGGAAGAGGTAATGATAGTCAAGTAAGCTCCAACACTCAACCACCATTCTGTTTCAGTTGAGGGCCCCAAGTAACACACTTGGTGGGAGGCCTGAGCTGAGCAGGATGGGTCTTCCTCCCAGGGAGCCAGAGAGAACACAAGGCCATTGTCAAGTAAGGTGGAGGGGCTGCTGCAGAAGGCTCGGGCAGCAGCTGTCCCCAAATGCCCACTGCCAGAGAGTCCACAGAGCAGCACTGGCTGTGACCTCAAAGGGACAGAGGAAGCTGCCACCCTGGCTTGGGTCAAACTGTGTGTGGTGACAGGGAAAGGAATGTGGACTTTGGCTGAGTGAAGAGAGGAAATATGGGAACCCAAGAGAAAAGCCACCTGGGTTGGTTGAAGATTTACCACCAGCCAGGGAGAGTAACATTTCTTGTCCCTCAAGATGTGGTTTAGGAAGCCCCAATCTGTTAGCTGCTTTGAGAAGTCTTAGCATTTGGTAATATCTCCACAAATAAAATGAGCTCTTTAGTTGGGGAGAGTCAAGGCATGTCAAAGGACAAAGTCATTTCACCAGTGCACAGATTTCTCCTTGACTTGGATTGTTGTAAAACTAATTTGCAACCAGGAATTAGAGAAAATTCTCAAAGGGGGGACTACTGAGTAGATGTCTTAATTATAGCTGTGAATGGTGGGAAGCAGGTTGGATTAGGGACAGGAATATCCTGGTTTGAGCCCAGTGTCTTCCATTTTCTAGTTCTGCTGATTTGAGTAAGTCACAAAATCTGAGTCCGTTTCATTCCTGTAAAATCAGGATAATCATTCCTGTCCTGTCTCACTGGGTTGTTGTGAGGGCCACGTGTGGGAAATGTTCCTTCAATTCCAAAGTTCCATACAAGTGTGAAGATTTGTATTTGCTTGAGATCAGATCCTTTTCCCCCATTTCCAAAATGCCTCCCTGCCACTGCACAGAACATGAAGTTTGACACATATAAATACTAAAAGAGACAGACCAAAAAAGAAAACAAGCAAAAAATCATGCAGTTATTGAGCAAACATCACGATGGAATGATTTCACATTGTGACAAACAATGGGACATTGCCAGCACTATACAGTGGGGGTTCCAAAGCCCAGCTAGTTGCATGTTATTGTAAAGCCCCGCATTCAGAAACCTTTAACATTTAGCTTTTTCATCACTTAACTCATTGCTTCTTAGCTGATTAGCATAGATACAAACCAGATAAGACTGCTCTGTGACCTCAGAAGGTTGAACAAGTGATACTCCATCCAGGTTGTAATTGCATGAGAGAGATAGCAAAGACAAATGTGAGACCATGTGTAATAAGCCCTGAATGGTGATGTGAAACTGCTCACATCAAACTCATTTCTATAGAGAACAAAATTTAAAAAATATTATATATCTGTAAAATGAGGTAAGACTCTAAGAAATATAATTCAGCTTCTTTAACTGATGAAAATGCTCTAGGAATAGGAAAAAAAACAGGAAAAAGTCCTTCATAAAATCCCCAAAGTGAGCTGCCTTGAATCCTTTTCTATAAAAAGACAGGATATAAACCATGCGGATGAACACACAGCAAACTATGTCCAGAATTCTTTCCTGCAGCTGTTTTAAGGCTCTCTCTACCTGGCCAAAGGGAATACAGAATTAGAAAAAGTGGCTGGTGAAACAAATTCCCATAAGGGAACCAAGTCATCATTCTGTCCAATAAATGAAGACATACATTAAAACAAGGTGTTTTGGTTTATTTTTGTGCCTCTCCTGCTCCTTACTATCCTTCCCCGCCCCCCCCCCCCCCCATAATAGTAGGTTTAAGGGCTTGATTGTCTTCTCCACCTCTTTTATTTCTTGCCATAGTCTGCATCATGGAAATGGCCATGAGACTGGGAATGCAAGGGAATTCTGACATGAAAACTATAGGAGCTCTTTAAAAACCTCTTAATCACTGAATTTAATTGAACTTCCAAATAAATATCTAGGCTTAGGGGAAGAGTTGATTAAATCTAGACTCAGCAGCATGATGAACTATATTATGCAGCCATTTAAATAAATGGAAAGTGTTTCTAATATAATGTAAGGGAGAGTTAGTAGAATTCAAAATACAATTACACGTTATCTGAAGTCTATGTACAAGTGGAGGGTAAAATGTAGTAAGATAATACATGGATTGTGGTCATGTGCTTGCTGATAACTTATTAATTTTAATACTATTTTGGAATTGCATTTAAAAATATGAATGCTGCTTTTTTCAGTTTAAAAATTGGTTGTTCAGACTGCCATTTTGATCTCCATAAAAAAGAAGAAAAATCGAGGACCTCTTCAGTGTTCAATTTAGTGCAGATTTTTATTTTCTAGTACACGCTGGAAAATTTTGTGTTCATGCTGTTTAATGTTTTTCTCTGGATGACATCCAAAGTTCTGCTTCTGCCCTCCTAGGTACAATGTTGCCTGAATTTAGCAATGATTTAACCCACTTCTCTTGAATAAATACTTTTCTTTACTAAGCTCTTAAGAGGTACATAGGTAATAAGCAGTTTAGTAATACGTACTATGATACCTTTCCATTTCATTTAAATTATATTTTTAAAAATTAATCTGGCATTTCTAAAACACACTCTGGAAAGTGTTAATAGAATAAGAAAAGAGAAACCAGAGCAATGGTGAAAGAAACTCTGATAAATGAAGTTGTTCTTATGTTCTTGAAAATCCTTCTGTTTCAGATTCAGCCGACATATAGTGAGAGCCCAAGCACCAGAACACATACCACACCAGATGCATTTAGTGATTTCTCACTCGGCTTTCCCCAGACTCTATGTTGTAGAATTATTATCTCTTTCTACAAATGACACACTGAGGCTCAGAGAAGTTCAGTGCCTGGTAGAAGTCACAGAGCTGCTGAGAGTCTGGATTGGAACTCAAATCATCTGATTTCAGATCTAGGGTTCTTTCCATTAGAGTTTACTCTAATACTACATTGAATTTGATCAATTCATCTTTTTTTACATAAATAGTTGTTTTTTAATTCAAGCAATAGTAAACAAAGTAATCACATTTCAAACATATAGGAGAAAGGCAAAATATTAAAAAATAGAAGGTAGGACTAGAAAAACGAGGTAGCTAAGTTAGTAATATAATGACAAAGGACTCCAATAAACCCTTTGATTCTTAAATCAAAGTTCGCTAGAGTGAGTGTAATATCACTTGCCCCACGGTTGTAGATTAGTTTCCACCTGACCGATACAAGTCTGAGCATGATCTCTTAGCTCTGCCACTTATTGAAGGACTCTAGGCTGACAGATTTAATACAAGGATGCCCTGTCTAAGTAGGGAAAGTGGTACTGCCCAAGGTGGTGAGACAAGTGCCTTCATGCTCAGTAGAGGCCTCTTGGAGGAAAGGGGACTGAGCTCTTAGTTCAGAGTTGCCTAGCACTCCGGATAGGCAGGACAACAGGAGGAAGATTCAGGGAACCAAACCAATTCAATAAAAACAGAAACTAAAATATCAGTAGGACTTATTTTTTTAAAGAGAGGCAGCTTGGATTAGTCGAGAAAAAAGAAAAAAACACCTGAGTAGGCAGGACACTTGGGTTTTAGTTCTGGGCCTTTCACTAAGGAGCTGGGTGAGTTTGGGCAAATTATATCACCATTTTGGGCTTCCATTTTTCATATATAATACAAGCAGATTGAATTACGTGATCTACTCTGTCTCCCAACTTCCGTCTCTCTCTATAAGGTGTGTTTTGCCAGGAGTTCCTAATTTGTCAGGAGATCCAAAGATTCAGGACTGAGGTAAATCTAACATCTTTGCTCACTGGGGCATTTCAAGGCTCTGAGGAAAAGAAAAGTACCTCTCCTTCAAATACTGATCGGCAATTTTTCTTCACCCATGATGATCCTGGTTTCACTAGATCACCAGTAATATTTTTGAGAGAATTGAAAATTTTATGAACTTTCCTTCATGTTGGGCTCAAGAAATGCTTAAAAAACCCCCACACAAGTAAGTATCATGGAGCTGGAGAACTACAAAAAGACAACAGGTAAAAAGGGACCGTCTATGGATAAGGCTGGACTAAAGTCAAGCAGAAGTTCTCTGAAGAAGATATAGTGGTGAGCAGAAACCAGAGAAAGATTCATTTACTTACTCAACAAACTGGATACTTATCAAATTCAAGACTTCATGTTGGTTATCTCTTAAGAGAGAGAACATTTGATTATAAATACTGTCTTCAAGGGCTTTCGAGTTCAAAGGTGGCATAAAAATATACATAAACAACGATAACACAAGTAGAAAATATTGTTTCATTAGAAATAGAGGTAGTGATAAAAATGCTACTATGACTGCAATGATGAAGGCACAACACCTTCTGATGACCAAAAATGTTTAGAAATGGTATTTGAACCAAAAGTGCAATGAAAACTCACTGAAAGGAAACCAGGTGAAGGAGGTGAAAGATAGCCCCAGCTGTAAACCATGGAGAGTAAATGTACCAATTCTGGGTCACTTATACCGTTTAGGATCCAACCCAGAGCAAAATCAGAATTTCAGGACCCTCTGATCTTCCCAGCACCTCAGATCCAGCCTGCCATCCTTAAGTCCTGAACTATACTGTGGGTGGAAGCAGAGCTTCTGTTCTGAGATCGTCTGGCTATTTGGGTCAAGTGGGCGCATCATGGTTTGATGAAAGAAAGTCAACTAATATTTGCCATGACACATCGAAGTGATGAAAAGTTTTGAGTTGTCAGTCAGATTCTAATTTATCTCAGGGTTAAGTATGAATGAAGAGTTCATTTTTTTCAGTTGTCTAAAAGATGCTGTGTGATGTAGTAGTAAGAGTCCGGGACTGAGGGTCAAGTCCCAGCTTCAGACCTCACTCATGTTAAGACTTGAGCACATCATTTATCACTTGGAGCCTTAGCTTCCTTATCTGTAAAATGGGGTTTTATAGAACCTCTCTATATACCCACCTAGGTTTTTATGAGACCCAAATTAAATGAGGTCACATTTAAGTAAGTACTTTCCTCTTCCTTAACAGCAGGAATGTGTTTTGTGCATCTTTATCTCTTTAACCCCTAACCCATAACATTACGTATACCAGACGCTTGACCTATTATGTTCCGTTGTGCTGCCCTTTAAATAAACCACCCTGGGCACTTGCTATGCCCTTGTTTATAAGTGCGGATTTGACTGCCCCAGTGGCTATTCATCCCTTTGGTCCATCACACCTCATCAAGGTGAACTTCTCTGATGAAGTACAGTGTAGTCTTCCTCAGCTGTAACCATTGATGTTTCTACTATATGGTGCCATTTTTCTGTGGTCACCATTCATCAATACACACACAATGTCATTTGTCATATAAAAGGATTTGCTACTCAAGAGCCTAGGGTCTGTTCTGTGTTAGCTAACAACTATCCACCCTGGGACGTCTTAGAACACTGCTCAGTGGGAAATCATGTTGTAAATGATTTATTTTATTTTAGTCATGTCATCCTGTATAGCTCTGCATTGCTTTAACTTGGCTATGGAAATAGCTGTGAGTGCGAGTGGTCAGAATCAAGCAGTGTTCTCTCACTTCATCGAATTTGGCACCTTTTTTCTCTGGACAAATCCAATGGACATTTTGCAGACCTGCTAATCTCAGGAAGACTGAAGTTTTTGGAAGGTTGCTCTTCATATTTAGGGGTAAGTGGCAAGGGGAGGAAATGTTTGCTACTGTTTGGGTTGTGTTTTCTTAGCTTGGCAAAGAATTATAACTTAACGGGATTGATTAATGACTCACACATGGGAGAGACAGTCCAGCAGTTTGGGCTGAATGAGGCTGAATGCCTATTTTGCTTTTCACTCTCCCGAGATCTTTAGCAATTGTGAAGTAGCTACTTCCCCACTTTACTCCTGGGAGTAGATTATACCAAGAGGAAATGTGCTTTGAGTAGAACTCAATGTACTTTCTCTGCAACTCTCTGGGGAATGTCAATCCCAAGTGAATGATATGTCTGATTTCATAGAGATAGTGGGGTTGAGCATTTAAACTCTCTTGAAATGGCTTTCTGGAATTATATCATTTGATTTTTTGAGATGTGCTTCTAGAACATTTCATTAGGGAAGGTTAGACTGTCAGACTGACTTGGTAGAGAAGTCAGCACCTTAGTAAGAAGGTGAGACTCAGAGTGTGAGTGCCCAGAGGTTGGCACCACTCTTTCAACCTTGGCATGCTCTACCATAGTGGTTAGGTCTGTTTCTACTGACCTTTCTAGAGCCCCTTTCTAGCTAAAGTGCAAGTCCTTTAAGAGTAGGAACTAGATCTTATCCATATTTCAATTCCTCTGTTAATAGTGGTTCAGTATGTTAGCTGTTGCTGCTGAGGAGTGTTTTACTTACTAATTTATAGATTTATGCAGCAAACAATTGAATGTGTTATAAGCAATAAGACTATGGATGTGAGCCAAACCAAGCTCCTGCCCTCGTGGAGGCTGCTTTCTAATGGTAGAGAAAGCAATCCATGAATAATCAAATAAATATTCAATATCATATCAGGTTGCTATGAGTGCTATGAAAAAAAATGAAGCCAATTAAAAGCATAGAGAATCAGAAGGAGTGCTGTTTTAGATCACACAGCCAGGAAAGGTCATTCAGAGGAAGTGACATTTGAGCAGTGGCCTGAATGGAGAGAGGAATGGAGCCATGCTGATGGGTATCTAGGGAAGTGCGTTCCAGACAGATGGACGGAGCAAGTACAAAGGCAGTATGGGATTGTGGTTAAGAAACTGGTCTCTGGAGTTTGGTTGGCCGGTTCATATCCTGGCTCTGCCACTTATATCTCTGCATGAAACAATCATGAGGATAATCACTGGTGCTCATTAAGTACTCACCACGAGTCAGCTACAATGCTAAATCTTTTACATGGGCTCTCTTGTTGAACTCTCATATCAACCCTACAAAATCAGTACTATTACGAATCTCGTTCTACAACAAGGAAATGAGGCAAAAGTAGGTTAGTCAATAGTAGAGCCAGGATTCAACTTCTGCAGTTTTACTTGAGAGCCAATAGTTTTAACACAAAATAAAATGTGGGATGAGCATAGCCAGATGTGGGAAAATTGGGACATTTGCCCTTTGTTATTTCTCCCTCTCTTGCCAATGACCTCTTTTCCTCAAATTCTGCCTAGGGCCTTCTGAGGTGGTTTGGGAGGGGCATACCCATATGTATTAGCACCTCTTGTTCTGGACTTTTCCCCACAGAAATCATTCCTGCTTCCCAACCCTTGGGGAATAGCCATCTTAGAATAGTCTAAGTAAACTGTCAAACTGAGCTCAGCAAAAGTGCCAGTGGGAATTGTGATTTAGTAGAAATAGCAGGAAACGTTAAGTCCTGGCCTTGAAAGTAACCAGCTGTGTGACCTAGGTCAAGTCATTGGTTCTCTGAGCCTCAGTTTCCTCCTACATAAAATGAATTGATACTATTTCTATTGCCTACCTCACCTAATATTAAATATTATTTCTCCTCTGCAAATCAAATGAAGTCATACATGGTAAAGCAAAATATAAAATAAAATATAAGCTACATGCAAAGATAGCATATTATTATAAATATGCAAACATATCCTGTGGTGTTTAATTTATTTATTATTAGAATATACTACAGCGACAAACTCCTGGCCCAGTTTTATGTTTCTGTTTCTGATGTCATACCCACTCTCCTTCCAGTTCTTCAAATTTTACTTCTCAGAACAACAAAAATGTTACTTGGACTTTTGCTAACAATTTAATCTAAAATGTTTGCTTCTCTAGAAACTAGATAAATTAGAGCAGTTTGTAACTTTTGGAATTGAAACTATTTGACTCTGTAATTTCAACCATGTGTATTTCTTTCATTGCATGGAAAAATCTCAGTTTACCGGAATGGAAGAAGGAAGAAGGAAGAAGAGGTTTTAAGTAACTAATTCTTGGTTAATTCAAAACCAAAAATATATTAGAAACCCTTTTCTCTTTTCATACTGTCAAAAATGTTTTTGAAATACATCAGTTACTCCTTTGACTTAGGAAGTAGAGTCCAGTGAGGGTAACTAAATCTGTGTGCATGTGTGTGTGTGTGCGTGTGTGTGTGTGCGTGTGAGAGAGAGAGAGAGAGACAGAGATTATCTTACGGAGAACACAGTTGCCATTTTGAACATCTCTGTTCAGTGTACAACATTGTATGTGCCGTCACGGGCAACATAAGAGGTTGATTTAAAGATGAAATAACCTTAGGACATCACCTGGAATAATGAAGACTCATTTCACATTAAAAAGATGTCGATCATAAAAGCTACATGGTGGTTAAGGGCTTGGGCTAAATGCCAGTTCATTTGGGTTGGAATCCTGTCTTGGTTACTCAGTAGCTCTGTGGCCCTGGATAAGTTACTTAACTTCTCTGAGTCCCTAATTTCCTCATCTGTAAAATAAGGATAATAATAATAATACCTACTTCATAGAGTTATTCAAGTAAAGACAGTGGCCGATGCAGAGTAAGCGCCCTATAAAGGTTGGAATTATTGCCGTGTTGGTGGGATGAGCACTTACCATGTCTTCAACACATTAATTCACAACAACTCTGTGAGGCAGGTGCTATTATTATCCTAATTTTACAGATGAGAAAATTGAAGAATAGACAGAGTGAGTAACCTGCCTGAGGCCACTCAGCTGGTACCAAGGTGACCGAGAACTCATCCCGCATCTGGGATGTGGGTCCTAAGCACCATCCTAAACTGCTTTGCTCACATGTTTTCTGACCTCAATCCTTCTGATCACCTACCTTACTTTTCATTATTTACCTTTGTTCTCAGGGTTAGAATAAACCATAAGCATTTATGGAATGGAATGGTACTGAACAATTAAAATTGAGATCTGATTGCTTGAATTCATTTAATTGAAGTTTTTAAGTATTATTTGTTCATGAATGTGGTCCTTTAAACAAACCACATATAGGAAGTGGCCTTGAATAAGTTATTTTAAAATTAATATTTCTTTTGCATCAAACATACCAAAGTTATCACAAGACCTATTTAGAGGGATTTTATTCTGTTTGTCTTCAGAATGCTTGGAAACTTTTCTTTTTGGTTAATGTTCTATCTTAGAATGTATTCTTCCAGAGGTCCAGGGTAAACTCTCAATGGTGTCTAGAACAATCCACATCCACCTAGGTGCATATTGACATTATTTGATGTGGGTGATGGATTGCTTGACAGATGTAGCCTGTGAAGATGGGAGGATGGGGTGAAGAAAGGTATGCATGATCAAGTCTGTCTTTTCCAGTAACAGGAATGGGTCATGGCTGCATTTTAAAGGGAAGGGGAAAATTACTTTTCCAACTGGAAGAATAAAACTATGACTCATGCTGGAATTAGTCCAGAATGTTGGTCAAATTATTCAGATTGACAACTAAAGCTGAACGATCTTGGGAAGACAACCTAGAGAGCTGAAATGCAGGGAAGACATATGGGAAGCTTAGATTCAGCGGAAAACCTGAACCGGTTAGAGAAAAAGAATAAGGAAAGCAGAGTGTATAACATTAAAGAAAAAATCAAAGAAATGACTTTCCTGATCCCCTTAGATAATCCTAGGAACTCCAAACTCCCTACCCAGCAAACGAATAGAATATCCAAAGAAAACCAATCCCTCCTTGTAAACAAAGTGGAAATTTCCTTCTTTCCAAAAGGGCCCCAGTCCCAGCCATAGAGGAAGCAAGGAGACGAAAACACATTTCTGCCTGAAATGACCTCCTATTTTAAGAAAAAACAACAGCCTCAAAAGAAGGAAAGGAAAAACAAAGTTCCACCCAGAAGGAAATTGTATGTAAACAGCCCAAAGGGAGAGCAAGAGCCAGAGGGTTGGAATACTGAATGAAATAAGCAACAAGCAAACGGCCCCTGATATTGTCATTAGCCTCTGACAATGTCAGAATTGGAGCTTTCAGACAACTGCTTTGTGATTGACAAAAAGGGGTTGGGGTAGGGGAGGATCGAGACAAAAGCAAGCTGGTTGAAAGGTCCCCTCTGCAGCCGTGGAAACTTTGATCTTTGAAGTCTGCCTGTTTTTTCAGGACTCTGCTAGTGTGTAACCCAGGGGAGATCAGCAACCACAAAACGTTGGCTATAATTATCTGCAATTTGTCACATGCCCTCTTCAAGCCCTGGTGAGATGGTTTTCTTTTGTTTTTAAGCTGAGGATAGTAGCAAGGTAGTTCAGGAAAGATGAGAGCAAGTTGGAATATTCCTTCAATTCTCCTAAGCCTTGAGGCTTCATTTTTTAGGCTGCAGATGTAGTTTCATTTTATTTTTTTTCTGCATATGTATTTGGTTTGACCCATATAGCATTAACTTTTTTCCCCTCTTTTTGGATCCAACATTTAAAAATCAAGAGATTTCAAGTCAAAATTGGATCTCTATTTACTCTTGAAAACTCTAGTCACACTGGTCCCAGATTCTTGTGGGGTAACATCTGAAGCTGAGTTACCTGTTGCCCTGTTGAGACGGGGCATGCACTTGACATTCTGCTAGTACCCAGCCTCCCAGCTCCACTTAATTCTGTCACCTGTTGGCCCCACCCATGGGAATTTGGGTTGGGTTCTAAACTGATCCATACAAATCTTTAGGAATCTCCCATTCATGCAGGATTGAAACAGGCTACTGAGAAGGATTCTGTGGCTGTGTCTGGACTTCACGTAAGAGTTATGATTGGTTACTGATGTTCTCTTGTGGCACAGAGGGAGTGGGTGGCAGCATAGATGCCATCTATTTGCCCTCTCTGATTAGTTAGATCTCTGGTTTAAGCCTGTATCTTGCCTCTAAATAAGATCCAGCCAGCTTCTTAGTACACTTTCCCTATAAACATTCTCAAAATCCAGTAGTGTTCACTTCGTCTCAAAACCTCTAAAGAAAACCTTCCTTAGGGAATCTCGTTGACTTTCTAGAAATCTCATTATGCCCACCTTCTTTTCATGAATTCTCGACCACTTTACAAGAAGCTCCTGGTATAGTTCAAACACAGACCCAAATAAGTGAAAGGGAAGGCATTGAAAACCTGCAGCACATGTTTTAAGATGACGTGTGAAACAGTACCCACTGATGTGGCATCCATTTATCTACCTATCTATCTACCTATCTGTCTGTCTATCTGTCTATCATTGTCATCTTTCTATCCATTTAGACTCCTAGCTGCCTGCCATAAGAATGAGGCCTGCAGATATTCTCTCTTCTTTTCTAAGTGGCTTTTCACACCCACACCATGGTTCTCTACCCACTGTCCCTTGGCCAACCCCTACAATTAATGGAGGCCAGTATGTAACCAACCCTTTCACACAAAATGGCCTGCCAGAAGTCCAGGGGTGGGAACCTCGGTGAGCTGCTTTTCAAAGGTCTCCGACCCTTAAATGAAAGCTTTTTGGTGCTTTTATGAATTCTGTTGTTGGAGCCACAAGGACCCTTAAGAAAAATGCCTGGAGCCAGCTGGTCTCTGCCATCACTGAAGCCGAAAGGAGGAGTTCCTCAGGGGAAGAACTGCTCCCTCGATGTCTTGAAGTTGCTTGTATTTCAAAAGAATTCAGCTTACCACCACTGTGGCTTTTAGCCTCTCTAATAAAGTAGTTTTTAAAAAGCTAAAAACGTAATCTGCCTTTTAAATCTGCTCTTCCTGCTGAGTCTAAATGGGGTTGCAGCAAAATGCCTGGCTGGCATTAGAGTTCTCTGAAGTCAATCAGCTGAAATGGGGTTGCTTGGGGGTTTGAAATATATTTGAAAACACTCCAGGGGTGGCGCAAAATAACTGAACAAAGGCGAATTACATGAAAGGAAGAAGCAGGTGGAGGTTTATAAAGCTAAAGAAGCACTTGTGTATTTTGGAAACATCAGAAACTGAGATGGGGTAGCTGACCTTAAAAGTTCATCTATCTGATAATAAACATGGTTTTCGTTTGGCACTGGAAAAAGATGGTGCTAACGAACATGGCTGCAAATACACAGCCTGGAATAGCCAAGGCTGTATAAAATCCTTGAAGAAATACCCTAGTACCCAAAGAGGAGCTGAGACTAAAACAGGTCACAGGCAAGGATGGGCGTTACTATGTTTTCATGGCAGCTTTGAGCAGGGTACATCATTATTTTCTTCATCCTGTTGAAAAGGTGGGGGAATATTCTGAGAGTTGACTTTTTGGTAAAATAAACTTTAGTTTGCTGTTGATCCCATGGAAAAAAGAAAATCAAGGTAAGAATTACCATGGCAAATATCTATAGATAAACTGAAATTTTTTATGAAGACAAGATTAAGATTGTGGCATGCAATGCATTATACTTTTAATAATTTTCTGAAAAGTAACGGATCTATGCGTCAAAGTCACTTAGAATAAGAAAGACCTATAGGGCGATGAATGTAGATTGTGAGTTACCCAACAAAAATGCAAATTTTCTAATAGGCCAAATCTGGACGACTCTCAAGGAATGGTCCTCTAAATCTCTCTAAAGCCTTAAGAAAGGAATAAAACCAGTTTTCCAGTAAATTTGCTGGTTGGATGACATGCACTGCCTTAAAATTTTACTTGGCCAAAGTGATTTCCATATTTAAGAGGGAGGATAATTTAGCAGTGTAAAATACACTGCAAAATAATAAATCTCTATGCAAGAGTGTCTTTGATGTTGCCTTTCCTATATTTTCACTCTGTATGGAATATATAGAGAGTGGACTAAGTTGCCAGAAGTTCTTGTTTTCTTTGTTGGATGATGGTAGGGAGGTACAAACTTGAAAATACAGCTTTTGCCAGCACACAATTGCTTGTTACCCTTTGAAGGCCAACGTGTGTGCCTAAAGAAATGCCTCAGAACACTTGAGAAGGTGGGTGCATTATGAGTAAATTGCAAAGGACTGAAGCATTGGTTTGGATAAGAATGGAAAAATTCAGCTGCCTAGCCAAGGCAGTTCCAAACGACTTTGATCTGGATATCTCAGGAGAACGAGCTTGTGCTGTTCCAGCATTTTCTGGTTTTGGCCAGGCAATGCATATAGTAAAGAAATAAATACAAAATAAAACCCAAAGGTTTAATGGGTTTTTAGAACTTCCACTTCTGGCTGCAAAGGGAGACAAAAGGCAAATAGATATTGTTTTAAAAATGCTAAGCCAGGCTTTTTCTAACCTCAAGAAAACATTGGGGTTTGATTAGGTTCAGATTTGGGGCAAGTTTCAGTATAGTGTTTGTTCTAGCAACTTCCTCCCCATCTCTGTGGAAAGCGTTGGTCTGTTGTGGTTCTGGAAGCCATGATCTAAAGGATCTAGGCTGGGGCATCATGAGACAGGCTCCAATCTGTCACTTGCGTCTCTGCCCACAATTCCTGCAGTGTGTTTCTTGGACCTGGGCCTCCCAGACTACATGAGCCTTTACATGACTAAACAGAGCCCAGGCCTCTTCTTGTCTCAACCCTTTAGGATACAGCCTGTATGTTTACCTCCCATCTCCAAGCATCTCTTGTGGGCACCAGTCTCTGGCTCCTTTAGAGGAGCATTTGTCTATTTCTGCCTTCAGTTGACCTTCATTCCACTCCTCAAGCTGCACATTGGATCTGCGGGTATTTCTTATGCTCAGTCAGGAGGTTCTTTTGGTTGCATCATTCAGTCAGCTCTGAAATCCCCTACTACCTGGGATATATTTTCTAGAAGGGAAAATGGTGATGTCTTCTGCAAAATAAAAGGACAGAGAAGAAATCAATATTTTGGGAGAATCTAATATACTCCATGCACTGTCCTAGAAGATTTATCTAGGATCTCATTTAAACTTGACATCAATATAATATACTAGGATATAATATATTGTTGTAAAGGTCAAAAGAGATAACTCATGTGAGACACAGCATGGCACATAGGAAGGACTCAATACACGTAAGTCATTATTATTATTTCTTAAATTCCTTCCTAGGAAGGAAGGAACTCATTAATCCATTCGTTTTCATCTGGGTCTCCTTCAGTGCTTTGCTATTTATAGGGCTCCATAAATATTTGTTGAATGAGTGAATGGACTCATGCCAGAAGTATCTTACTACTATTGCTGATTTTTTGGTTAAGAAGGTATAATTTGACAGATTAATTTATGTCTCTTTATAAAACCATAGTTTTGAAGAAGAATCTGACATCAAAATTGTCCAGATAAGGCAAAAATTTTCCCTTTATTTCATTTTTGTTTCTTTTTCTTAATCTTATATCATTAGCCTTGAATTCTAATGAGCTATAGACTTCTTATGCTTGGATGAAATATAAATATACTATTTAGATATCACTGTTTGATAAACCAACCAAAGAATGCAATGTTTTGCAGAAACAGAGACTAGGTTGAAATCAAACCATGGGAATAAAAAAGTAAGAGTGTGAGAAAATAGAATATTGCCTGAAAAAAATTATAATTGAGGAAGCCAATATTGGCAAATACTGCAGGAACAGCAAGGATTTGGAATGCAATTCCCTACTAGAATGGGGCAACGTGAAATAATAGAAAAGCTCACATCTCCAGTGCCTCACCTCTCTGGATCTTACCCAGTTTTCTCACCTGTGAAATGAAAGTCATGTAGGTGAACTCGAGAACCTTCTAATCCTACTAACATTGTGTGATTATATGTAATAATAATTTAAATTCACATAGATTTTTCTTTTTTTTTTTTTTAAAGATAGGCACCTGAGCTAACATCTGTTGCCAATCTTTATTTTTCTTCTTCTTCTTCTTCCCCAAAGCCCCCCAGTACATAGTTGTATATTCTAGTTGTGCTATGTGGGACGCTGCCTCAACATGGCCTGAGGAGGGGTGCCATGTCCATGCCCAGGATCCCAACTGGCAAAACCCTCGGCTGCCAAAGTGGAGCGCGTGAACTTAACCATTGGCCATGGGGCCAGCCCCCTAGATTTTTATTTTTTTATAATTTTTATTATTGTAGTAACATTGGTTTATAACATTATATAAATTTTGGGTGTACATCATTATATTTCGATTTCTTTGTAGATTACACCATGTTCACCACCCAAAGACTAATTACAATCCATCCATCACCATACACATGTGCCTAGTCACCCCTTTTGCCTTCTTTCCCCCTCCCTTCCCCTCTGGTAACAACCAATCCAATCTCTGTCTCTATGTGTTTGTTTATTGTTGTTTTTATCTTCAATTTATGAGCGAGAGCATACAGTATTTGACTTTCTCCCTCTGATTTACTTCACTTAGCATAATACCCTTGAGGTCTATCCATGTTGTCACAAATGGCCAGATTTCATGCTTTTTATTGCTAAATAGTATTCCATTGTGTATATATACCACATCTTCTTTATTCGTTCATCCCTTGATGGGCACCCAGGTTGCTTCCAAGTCTTGGCTATCGTGAATAATTCTGCAATGAACATAGGGGTGCATATATCTTTATGCATTCATGTTTTCATGTTTTTTGGATAAATACCCAGCAGGGGAATGGCTGGATCATATGGTAGTTCTATTCTTAATTTTTTGAGGAATCCCATACTGTTTTCCATAGTGGCTGTACCAGTTTGCACTCCCACCAGCAGTGTATGAGAGTTCCCTTTTCTCAGCATCCTCTCCATCATTTATTTCCTGTCTTGTTAATTATAGCCATTCTGACAGGTGTGAGGTGACATCTCATTGTAGTTTTGACTTGCATTTCCCTGATAATTAATGATGTTCAACATCTTTTCATGTACCCATTGGCCATCTATGTATCTTCTTTGGAGCAATGTCTGTTCAGATCTTTTGACCATTTTTTAATTGGGTGGTTAGCTTTTTATTGTTGAGATGTATGAGTTCTTTATATATTTTGGATATTAACCCTTTATCAGATATATGGTTTGCAAATATCTTCTCCTAATTGTTAGGTTGTCTTTTCGTTCTGTTGATGGTTCTTTTTGCTGTGCAGAAGGTTTTTAGTTTGATGTAGTTCCATTTGTTTTTCTATTGTTTCCCTTGACTGGTCAGACATGGTACTTGAAAGTATGCTGCTAAGACTGATGTCAAAGAGTTTAGTGCCTATGTTTTCTGCTAGAAGTTTCATGGTTTCAGGTCTTATATTCAAGTCTTTAATCCATTTTGAATTAATTTTTGTTTATGGTAAGACAATGGCCTACTTTCATTCTTTTGCATATGGCTGTCCAGTTCTCTCAACAACGTTTATTGAAGATACTTTCCTTTCTGCATTGTATGTTCTTGGCTCCCTTGCCAAAAATTAGCTGTCCATAGATGCGCGGGTTAATTTCTGGGCTGTTGATTCTGTTCCATTGATCTGTGTGTCTGTTTTTGTACCAGTACCATGCTTTTTTGATTACTATAGCTTTTTTAGTAGATTTTGAAATCAGGGAGTGTGATACCTCCAGCTTTGTTCTTTTTTTTTTTTTTAAGGAAGATTAGCCTTAAGCTAACTACTGCCAGTCCTCCTCTTTTTTGCTGAGGAAGCCTGGCCCTGAGCTAACATCCATGCCCATCTTCCTCTACATTGTACGTGGGATGCCAAGCTGTGCCATGTCCACAGCCGGGATCCAACCCAGCAAACCCCGGGGCGCCGAGAAGCGGAATGTGCGGACCGCTGCACCACCGGGCCAGCCTCCCCCCCAAGCTTTGTTCTTTTTCCTCAGGATTCCTTTGGCTATTCAGGGTCTTTTGTTGTTCCATATAAATTTTAGGATTCTTTGTTCTATTTCTGTGAAAAATGTTGTTGGAACTTTGGTAGGGATTGCCTTGAATCTGTAGATTGCTTTAGGAAGTATGGACATTTTAACGATGTTAATTCTTCCAGTCCAAGAGCATGAAATGTCTTTCCATTTCTTTGTGTCTTCTTCAATTTCAACAACCTTTTATAATTTTCAGTGTACAGGTCTTTCACTTCTTTGGTTAAGTTTATTCTTAGGTATTTTATTCTTTTTGTTGCAACTGTAAATGGGATTGTATTCTTAATTTCTCTTTCTGCTACTTTGTTGTTAGCGTATAGAAATGCAACTGATTTTTTATGTATTTGGTATCCTGCAATTTTACTGTATTTATTTATTATTTCTAAAGTTTTTTGGTGGATCTTTAGGGTTTTCTCTATATAGAATCATGTCATCTTCAAATAGTGACAGTTTCACTTCTTCCTTTCCAATTTGGATCCCTTTTTATCTCTTTTTCTTGCCTGATTGCTCTGGCTAGAACTTCCAATGCTACGTTAAATAAGAGTGGTGACAGTGGGCATCCTTGTCTGGTTCCTGTTCTTAGAGGGATAGCTTTCAGTTTTTCTCCACTGAGAATGATATTAGCTGTGGCTTGTCATAGATGGCCTTTATTATGTTGAGGTACTTTCCTTCTATACCCATTTTATTCAGAGTCTTTATCATAAATGGATGCTCTATCTTGTCAAATGCTTTCTCTGCATCTATTGAGATGATAATGTGATTTTTATTCTTCATTTTGTTAATGTGGTGTATCGTGTTGATTAATTTGCAGATGTTGAACCATCCCTGCATCCCTGGACTAAATCACATTTGATCACAGTGTATGGTCTTTTTCATGTATTGCTGTATCTGATATGCTAATATTTTCTTGAGGATTTTTGCATCAATGTTCATCAGTGATATTGGCCTGTAATTTTCTTTTTGTGTGTTGTCCTTGTCTAGTTTTGGTATCAGGTAGAATGAGTTAGGAATCTTCTCCTCCTCTTTAATTTTTTGAAACAGTTTGAGAAGGATAGGTCTTAAGTCTTCTTTGAATATTTGGTAGAATTCACCAGGGAAGCCATCTGGTCCTGGACTTTATTTTTGGGGAGGTTTTTGATTATTGTTTCAATTTCCTTACTGGTGATTGATCTATTCAAATTCCCTATTTTTTCTTGATTCAGTTTTGGAAATTTGTATGATTCTAAGAATTTATCCATTTCTTATAGACTATCCAATTTGTTGGTGTACAGCTTTCTGTAGTATTCTCTTATAATCGTTTGTATTTCTGAGGTGTCTGTTGCAATTTCTCCTCTTTCATTTCTGATTTTATTTATTTGAGCCTTCTCCCTTTTTTTCTTGGTGAGTTCAGCTAAAGGTTTGTCAATTTTGTTTATCTTTTCAAAGAACCAGTTCTTCGTTTCAATAATTTTTCCTATTTTTTTAGTTTCTATTTCATTTATTTCTGATCTGATTTTTTATAATTTCCTTCCTTCTTCTGATTTTGTGCTTTGTTTGTTCTTCTTTTTCTCATTCCGATTCCTTAGTTATTTTCCCTTTGGGTGATCTATCCATTGGTGTAAGTGGAGTGTTAAAGTCCCCCACCATTATTGTGTTGCCGTCTATTTCTCCTTTTATGTTTGTTAATAATTGTTTTATGTATTTAGGTTCTCCTGTGTTGAGTGCATAGATATTTACAAGTGTTATATTTTCTTGTTGGATTGTCTCCTTTATCATTATGTAGTGCCCTTCTTTGTCTCTTGTTACAGTTTTTGTTTTAAAGTCTATTTTGTCTGATATAAGTATTGCTGCCCCAGCTTCCTTTTCATTGCCTTTTGCATGGAGTATCTTTTTCCATACCTTCACTTTCAGTTTGTGAATGTCTTTAGGTCTGAAGTTTGTCTCTTGTATGCAGCATATATATAGGTCTTGATTTTTTATCCAGTTAGCCACCCTATGCCTTTTGATTGGAGCATTTAGTCCATTGATATTTAAAGTTCATATAGCTTTTTTACCCCTTGAGAATGCTTTCATATTGCCCTATTAAATATAGGTCTGCTATACTAGTAGATGCACAGAGAATATTTGAGAAAGAAGAAATACAGTCATACATTACTTAATGACTGGGATATGTTCTGAGAAATGCATAGGGAATTTCATCACTGTGCAAACATCATAGAGTGTACTTACACAAACCTAGATGGCATAGCCTACTGCATGCCCAGTCTATATGGTGCTAATCTTATGGGACCACTGTCGTATATGTGGTCCATCATTGACTGAAATGTCGTTATGCAGTGCATGACTGAACAAAGGCCCAAATCTACATATTACTGTAAAAAAATGTGATTCACCTAAATTGTTGAGTAACTTGTCAATCACAAATGTCAAAAATAAATTTAACTTATTATTCAGGCTCCCAGAATGTTAGAATGGAGGACTCTCAGAAAACATGGAGTCATCATGGATGATGAAAGATGAAAGAACAGGCCCAAAGTCACTTGGCTTAGTGTTGAGATTTCTGGACTCCAAATAGGCTAGTGACATCAATGTCACTGACTTGATTGCTTGATTGATTATACTGACAGTCCCACGCAACTCAGACAACCTTCTGAGCAAAACACAGAGATATAAGGAATGAAAGATATTGAAAGTCAGAGAAAGAAGAAATTTTGCTAGAAAAGTGTCTGAGAAATTTAAGTGATTTCTGCTTAGTACCATTTTATCCTACAAGATTCTGGCTCATTTTTCACCTACAATCAAGGAAAAAAAATCTAGTCTCTGTGGTTTTTTTTGCTTCTCTTTTTCCTTATATCTACTCCACGAATGTTTAGTGTTTACATCTTTACCTATATTCTCCTGAACATAAGCGTTGCCTCACTTTGTAAAACTGATTATAGAATTCTATTTTTCCTAATAAATTAAATATTAAATATAGAAGTTTTTAAAGACTAATGTAATACTAGTTCTGAATTTATCTTCAAGAGATGCAATGCCAGGGATCAGAAAAATCTCAATCCTTGATTTATTTTTGTGCTAGAAAACTAACATAGTTTTATGTACTGACATTTAAAGTTTGAATGGTACATTAGTGTAATTTTCAAGATTTCAACATGAACATCTATTTTATATTTTTTTAAAAAGACTGCACAATTACTTCTCTTTTTGAGTATGATAAATTCTTATTGCAATATAGTTTCTGTAAAAAAAATCTTTTGTAGAATTCCTATGCTAAATATCAAACTAGGTAACTGCCAAACTTTGTAGAAATATAAAGAAATTAGTGCTTTCAATTTTACTATATTATAGAAGCAGGAATCCTGTGGTACACATTTGAATACTAAAAGTTTACAATAGTGTTAAAGCAAGAGACATTTATCAAAACTCTCGAATATACAAATTATCAGGCTCAGTGCTCAAAGGATTCCTTTCCCTCAGAAGCTTATAATCTAGTAGATCGGGGATCAACAACATTTTCTGTGAAGGGGCAGATGGTAAATGTATTTGGCTTTGCAGGCCATATAATGCCTGTCATAACTAGTCAACTCTGCTACTGTAGAATGAAAGCAGCCATAGGCAATACATAAAATGATGAGAGTGACAATGTTTTAATAAAACTTTATGAATGGACACCGATATTTGAATTTCATGTTGTTTTCATGTGTTACAAAATATTATTCTTGCCTTGATTTTTTTCAACCATTTAAAAACATAAAAACTATTCTTAGCTTGCAAACGACACAAAAACCAGCAGTGGTCCAAATTTGGCCTGTGGGCCATAGTTTACTGATCCCTGTAGTAGGTGTATAAATAAAACAAAATAGAACACACTGAATAGCAAGCTATGATGGAGGAAACACGGGTCATGGGAGTACAAAATAAGAAGATTATTTAGGAAAGGCTGTAAAGCTAATATCTTTATGGAAATAACCATTTTGTTTTCATATTTTTTTTGAAATGAGATTTACATAACATAAAATTAACTACTTAAAAATTAATAATTCTGTGGTATTTAGAACATTCACAATATTGTGCAGCTGCAAAATGTTTTCATCATCCCCAAAGGAAACCCCATACCCATTAGGCAGTGGCTCCACATTCCCCTCTCCGCCCAGCCCCTCGCAACCACCAATCTCCTTTTGTCTCTATGGATTTACTTGTTCTGGATATTTTGTATACAGGGAATTATACGGTATGTGATCTTTCATGTCTGGCTTCTTTTACTTAGCATGTTTTCTGGGTTCATCCACATTGTAGCATGTATCAGTACTTCATTTTCTTAGGGCAGAATAATATTCCATTGCCTGTATATACCACAATTGGTTTATCCATTCATCAACTGATGGATATTTAGGCTGTTTCCATCTTTCAGTTATTGTGAATAGAGCTGCTATGTAGATGCATATACATGTATTTGTTTGAGTAACTGATTTCAATTCTTTGGGTATATACCTAGGAATGGAATTGATGGATCACATGGCAATTCTATGTTTAACTTTATGAGGACTCACCAAATTGTTTTCTACAGAAGCTGAACCATTTTACGTTCCCACCAGCAAAGTATGAGGGTTGACATCCTTGTGGGTGTGAAGTGGTACCTTATTGTGGTTTTAATCTGCGTTTCTCTAATGACTAATGACAATGATGTTGAGCATATTTTCACAAGCTTGTTGGACATTTGTACATCTGCTTTGGAGAAACATCTATCAAGTCCTTTGTCCACTATAAAATCAAATTGTTTGTCTTTTTGTTGTTGAGTTGCAAGACTTCTTTATATATTTAAGATATTAGACCTTTATCAGACGTCTAGTTTACAAATATTTTCTCCCATTCTATAAGTTGTCTTTCTACTTTCTTGATAATGTCCTTTGATACACAAAGAAAGTTTTTAAATTTTGATTAAGTCCAATTTTTCATATCTTTCAAACTTAGGTACATCCTACTCTTCAAAACTTCTGTTTTTAAAGGTCATATTATTAATAAAGAACATGAAAACCAAATTACTAAACTTTATATCCTCATCTAGCTAGGATCTAAGAGAACGTCAATGACATTGCAATAGCTAATATATATTGAGCATCTACTATATGCCAGGCTCTGTGCTAAGTACTTGATATGCATTATCTTGTTTAATTCTCATAGCACCAACCACTAGGCACAGAGAAGTAAAGTGACCTGTGCAAGATCACACAGCTATTGCATGGAAGAGGCAACATCAAACCCAGGCAGTATGGCTCTCCCACCTCATAACGTTTTCAGATTTTTTTTTTTGAATGTTTAAGTTTGGATACTCCATTTTGTGGCATGTGTGTGAAGAAGAGGCTAATGTCACTATGTCTTCGGCTGACATATAGAATAGAAAACTGAGTTTGGCATTTCAAAAACACCTGGTCAAGGGAAAACCAAATTGCGCCAGATCTCTCAGGTAATTTGACAATAAGGGAAAGCTCTGATTGTGTCATCCCTTTGTTCAAACTTCTTCCATGACTAGACAATGTCTTCTGAATAATAAACAAACAAAAACCAGTACTAATGAAATATAATATGTGGCAGTGCTTTCAAATATGTTATTGTGTTAGAACTCTGATAAGGAGGTATTATTTCAATTTTTCTAAAGAATCGGTTTCAAAAGAGTTAGATTAGTCCAAGAGGCCCAGTGTGGATTTGAGCACAGGTTTACACACCTGCTTCCCACAGTCCAAACTATTTAGCTTATTCACTGACTCCTATGATCTAAGTGGATCATTCTATCTTTATCTCCTCTACTGTCATTAATGTTAGTCAAGGTAGACTAGACTTTCTCCTATGGTCTCATGGCTTTGCTTTCTAAGTCTTCTCTATGGTCAGTTGTCGTTCCCACATGTCTACCTATTCTTCACTGCCTAACTGAAACACCAGTTCATCCTTCAAGTCTTCTCTGACCCTGCTAACAGAATTCTCTCTCTTCTGAGCCTTCATAACACGTTCTGTCTTCAGACTCCTGTTACTGACTGCGTTTGTACCATCAGGTGTGGATTTTCTCTCTTCTATGAGACCAAAGTCTCCTTGAAGTCTGGATCTTATTTTAAACCTATGTGAGCCCTTCACAACATCTGGTCCGCTGTCTTGCTTTTAACGGTTCTCTAGAAATAAGAAACAGCCTCATCAGCTAGAGCCAGGCCCTAACCTAAACACTAGGATTCAGTTCTCATTAGTGAGAACTATCATCAGTGCAGTTTAAGAGAATAACTTTTATAATTGGGTACAGTATACTTTGAAAAAGTTTGTATTGAAGAACTCATTCATTTATTCACTCAACAACTATTTGTTGAATATGAATAAGACAGCAAATTTGTATTTCATAGAGCTTATAATCGTGTGTGTGTGTGTGTATGAAAAAGAGAGAGAGACTAGAAAAAACAAACATATATCAGTTAGTAGTAAGTGTTTGAAAAAAAAGAAAGCCAGGTGCAGGTGTTAGAGAATGATGTTGAGAACTGGATGGTAGATAGTCTGGACAGGAAAATCCTTTTTGATGAGAAGACATTTGAGCAGAGATCTAAATGAAGTGAAGGATTGAATGATGGATATCTGGGGAAGAGCATTTCAGGCAGAGAAACAGTTCAAGGGCTTGAGGTAGAAACCTGATTGTACTGGAGTGGAGGGATGTCAGACAGGTAGGGGGAGGCCAAGCTGTGAGGGTGTTATAGGTCATGGTAGGGAGTTTGGAGACTACCACAAGTGAGAAGAGAAACCAGTGGGGATTTTTGAACATAAGAGTGACAAGATTTATCTGATGTTAAAGGACCATGTAGGTTGCTGTGTCTGACTCTTTTATTGACTATATTTCCTCAATAGCAGGGGACATGGCTTACTTATCTTTCTGTCCCCAGTCACTGGCGTGGTCAGATTCATATTTAACATCCACTAAGTAAGTGTATGTGGATAAATGTTGACCTGGAATATTAACTATTGGAAAGGCTATAAAAAGAACTTAAAAATAAAAAAATTCCCTAAGCTATCAAAACTCCAATGATACGATTACTTCAGTAGAGCATTATAAGTCCTTTTGTATTTATTTATTCAGTGAAGAATTGTTCTTCTTTTTCTCAAGATTAATCCCCAAACTAAGGCTTTTGCTGCAACGGCTGAGAAAGTCACAGCATTTCCCTCATAAGAATCTTATACAATTATAATGCCGTACAAGTTTTGAAGAATGGGCCAAGGGAAAGACACTGGATTCTAGTCTTGGCTCCTTAATTCACTAGTTTTGTGACATTTGAATGTGAAATAGTCACACATCCTTTGTTTGTGGAGCACCTGTTATGTTGAGCACCCACTCACTGTTCCTGAAGTCAAGACTCTCACAGTCTGACAAAGACAGACAGACACGTAAACAAAGATAAAGAACACAGGGCAGTGAGCTAGCTATCGCGGAGGCAGCCATAGAGTGCTTTGAGAGGAACCATCTCATCTCAAATTCAGCAGGCAGCTGAGAAAGAAGGGAATCCAAGGCAGGGCATGAGCAAACCCTGGTCAATTAGAAGAGCATGGAGTGTGCAGGGTATTGTAAGGCATGTGGGAGGGGGCTGGAATACAGCAGTAGAGGATGTGTCATTTTTGTCTGCTAGCACCTCTTTCTTGGGGAAGCCACACCTCACCCATTCCATGTGGTCTTCATGGCTTGCTTGTTACTGTGCCTGGCTTTCTGGCTGTAGGATTAGACAGGTCATCCAGAATGACCATTCATAGTGACTTGGCCTCCTGAACCCATGCAAACTGAGTCAGGTAAAAGAGTCCTGTGAAATTCACTTAAGGACATTGGGAGAGAGAGAGGATCTCTTCCGTCCGGATCAAGAGTTGTAAGAATGTGGCTTTGCGTGTGACTATGGCTATGTTTTTCTCTAAAAGATGAAAACTTGCCTGAGAATAAATCCATAACACTGAGGGAAGCAAGTTTAAGAAAAAAAGATGAGTATTAATATATCTATCTATCTATCTATCTATCTATCTATCTATCTATCATCTGTCTCTGTATATCATCTATCTATCCAGAGAGAGAGAAATCGAGAGAGAGGGAGAGAGAGAGACAGAGAGAGAGAGAGAGAAAACATGACATAATTTGAGTTTCTGAGTCCAGCCAGGCCTAAACCAGCAATGTCCCCAGACTTCCTACTCTTTTAGGTGAACAAAAGTCCCTTTTTTCTTCACGCTGACTAGACTTGTATATGTGTTACTTGTAGCTAAAAGAATCGCGATGGAAGCTACAGTGGTAGAAGACAATGCTGCAGAAGTACTTTCGGTCTTGTAACTTAAAAAAACTTGAGACTTTGGGCATCTGGAAAAAGAATTTATTGTCAGAACACACCTGTCCTGAGTTAAGAACTGGGCCATTGTTCTCACTGAAGGCAGCTCTAGGGCCTGTATTCATTCTTTGTCAGATTTTGGCTCATGTCTGCAATCCTGTTCATGTCCGCTTTCTCCTTTACTTGTGCATAATTTTTATTTCCTCCACTTGTACATAGTCTTCAGTGTATTTCAGGTGGCCCAGTCTCCACTACTTCAGGCAACTTTAATATATCCACTTGACTTCCTCCCCATTCTTCATTCAAGTAAAAAATTATCAAGTACCTATTATGTGCCAGGTACTATTCTATGTGCTAGGGATGCAGTGATAAACGATTTAGACAAGGTCTCTGCACTCATGAAACATACATTTTGATGGAGGTAAAGGTCAATAAACAAGCAAAGACATTAATAAATAAGATAGATTGTGATACATTCTATGATGGGAGTAAATAGGAGCTGGATAGAGAGTAACTGGGGGTGAGAATCACTTCAGATAGGGTGACCAGCAAAGGCCCTCCCTGTGGAAGTGACATTTAAACTAATCCCACAGAAATTTCAAAATAAGCATTGCAAAGAGCTGGCAGAAGTACTTTCTGGGCAGGGGGACTACCAAGTGCAAAGGCCCTGAGGTGGAGAGAGCTTGATGGGCTCCAGGTACTAACAGAAGGCCAGTGAGGCTGAAGAGCTTGGTATGAGTCAGCTTGGAGAGGGATGCAAATTCCAGATCATGTCGAGCCTTGGAAGTCAAGGCAATGAGCTCGTGAACTATGAATAACCTCTGAAAAATTTTAAGTATATGAATGACATGGTTTGATTTACATTTTATCAGTTCACAATGGCTATCGTGTGGAGAATGGATTACAATGGGGCAAGAATGGATCAGGGAGACAAGCTTTGCGGCTGTTGCAAAGTTGGGCAAGAGATAATTGTAGCTTGGACCAGAGGGTGGGCAGTAGCAATGAAAAGAAGCAGATAGACTGAAGCTATCGACAGAACTGGCAGAGCTTGCTGATAGATTGGATAGAGGGACAGGAGGACTCAAGAATGACTCCTAGGGTTCTGGCTGAGCAAGTAAGTGGATGGAAGTGCCTTTTACTAAGCTGGAGAAGACTGAGAAAGGAGCAATTTGAGAAAATGTCTCAATAGACCTATTTTAGAAATGTTGAGACTCAGTGTGAGCTGTATAAAGAGGTCTGTATTGGACAAATTACCTAACCTCTGCTGAGAGATGCATCCAATTGGCCCAGTTCATCTTTTAGAGTCTGGTCACACTAGGTCATTCCTTGTCTAGCTGATGGTCTGATCTTCCTTGCATTAAATGCCCCCGTCTTTCCAGTCAGCTGGGGCCATGGAGGGATGTAGGTTCATGAAATCCAGTTCAGAGGCCTGGTAAACACATCCATACGTAGGGATAATAATGTCTGCCCATCTACCTCACAGGGTTATTATGGGGGTGAAATGGGGATCCTGTAGGAAAAGCACTTTGTAAACTGTAAAGAGGTCGCAAATGTAATGAGGTTAAGGGACTTTGAAAGCTGTTTAATTTACCAAACCTACATATTTATACTAATTTTACTAAATCAATTGAAAAATTACAGTAAACTTTTATTTAACCAGACTGGTTGTTGCAAGATGCCCACAAAAATGCAGCAAAACTCACATACTTTTATGCTTAGTGGAACGTAATTTAGCACAAACGCTAAATTGGGTCCATAAAACTTTGAATAACAATTTAAGAAGAATTACTTCGTATTTATTGAGAGGTAAGTCACCCCTAATACTCTTGCCAGCAACAGTCTGCTGCCTCTAGTGTTCTGTGAGTGCAAGGCCCATTCATTTTTGGTACTCTTACCCCCTTGCAAAAGTGAGAGCAATTGCTTAAAACAAGAATTAGGGCTTGTTTCAGCGTCTGTTCTCCCTTTCAGTTCACTATCCTGGAATTCATATTGGATGGAGGGAAAGGAAGACTGGGAAGGAGGGCTTCCCTGCTGCTAATCTGTGGCCTGAATTCCCTTAGGCCCAACCCTCTACCGAGGGTTTTACCGTCATATGATCAGTGCCATTGCACAGCGCCCTGTGCTCAAAAAGGCCCCACATTTGTTTGATTTCTCTGCTTTCTCTGTTTTGAAATTCTTAGTAATTTTATCTTTGAACTCGTGTTTCGTACATGCTGTCTGATGGACCAGTAAAGCACGCGTGTGAGCAAGGGAGGTGTACGCAGCATAACTCCCACTCTTCCTGGCTGCCCCATCTGCGGATAGCATTCACAGTGCCCCCTGAGCACAGAACTCTGGCGAACCCAGGCTGCATGGGAGTTCGGCAAAACTCACAGCAAGAACAATGTAAGCTTGTTACATCTAGGACTGAGTAGAGGGGGCGGGGGAGGTACACTAAGGGCCCCAAAAGACCACTTCCCGTTCCAAACAGAATTTGTTTCAAAAGCAAGAGGAAAGCAAGAGTGTTATAAGAAAGACAAATGATCAGGGAAGCCTATCATATCTTCTCTTGCTTGTATTACTCCCCCATATTATTTAATCATTTAAGCTGAAAACAATCACGTAGAAGGAGAGGGAAATACGGGGCAACCCAGAGTTCCCTTTCTTTTCAGTCTTTCTTAAATCATCAGTAAGCTGAACGTAGAGCATATGGTAGAATATGGCATATCAAGAATGAAATAAAAATAATTGAATTAGTTTTATTCAGCATTTCCACTGTTCTGGTAAGAATGAAATACATATGCCTATATGAGCTACTTGGACAAATAACAATATTTTATAATTAGCATAGTCCTTTTTTATTTGAAGGAGAACTTTGAAATGTCTTAAAATTAGTATCTTCTCTTAAGGAATCAAAATAGTCCCTCAAAAATTCTAGATACTGCTAACATGCTTTATAGATTCTTTGTTTATTGACAATGCAGAAATTGTTAATCACCTTAATTTTTAAATTAAAGAGGTTTAATTCCAATTTTACTCTCCTCTTCATTTCTTAATGAATCAGAAAAATGTAATCATATGGAAAACCTATGTCTATAACTTGTTAAAAGGAAGAATTCTTCCCTACTCCAGTGGAAGGAATTCTACATGGGAAGCACACTATTCCTGCCGCATCCTTACTGCTCCCTTGGAGAAGTGACTTAAACTGATTACTGAGTTTAGAAAGAGAAGCTGGACGTGTGAAACCAGCTCTTCCCTCTCCAGCATGCCGCCACCAGCACGAGCACATCTTCCGCTCAGTTCCTTGGTCCACACGGGCAGTTTTCCCATGTGATGTAGTCTGGTGGTTTAGTCGCTGGGGGAATAAGTCTTTCTACTCCTGGAGTCTAGTCCAGTTAGGAAGCCTGCTTGTCTATGATAGAAGCCATATTCTGATAAGCACATTCTCTAATATGATATTTAAAAGTGTCACATTTTGGTGATTTCTTTAAAATATTGAGGTAATTTCCCTTGAGAATGTAGTAAAATCTGAATTGAACTCTACCAATTGAAAATAAAGATAATATGGGCTCTCCTCCACCTTACCCTTTTTGTCTTATTTCTTATTTGGTTCAGAACTGAAGGGGGGAAAAGGAAGTGCTATTTATCGAGTCCCTTGAATTCCAACGAGATCAGCACTGTTGCCTCTAATATTGGCAACAACTTCAGCAAAACTACATGATGAGATGGGATTAGTTGCCTGCATTTTCGTCTCCACTTTCATGTTCCTTTTATATCCTTTGTAGTTGGTATAATGGCTTAAACTTAGAAGAATTTTTCACAGTGCTCCCAAGAGGAAAAGTGAAGGTGAGGTCAGTGAAACTCTAAAACATGCCACGGGGTGGACAGGCTCTGGCCCGTGACTGGTCTTCTAAGAGCAAGGCCTGCACTTTCCTGTCTCAGCCTTTTATAGGAATGGGGAGACAGGGAAAAGCAGATTGGTTCAGTGAAATATCTCAGTCTCAGTCAGACTCAGCCACAGCGTAGATGTGGAAGGAATATTTTGCACAGAATTTACACTGAAAATGGAGAGTCCAAGATTAGAACAATCATATTGTCTTGACTTAAATTATTACTCTTTAGTAAAGTCAAGCTTGTCAAGTTGTCCTAAGGTATTTTCTAAGATCTATGATAAGTAACGCCCATCCCAGCCTGACTCACCCTCTCCCCACAAAAAAAGGCCGTAAATGAATTACCAAATCCATTGCTTTTTAAAGACAGTTTCAGTCAGTAAACATGGAAACAAGAGAATATCTTTTAGAATCATCCTTCCTCATCTATTAAATCAAATTCTCAAACAAAACTGGTTTGGCTCATAAAAGCCTTTTAATTTAAAAATTTCACAACCAACTTTTCTTGGGCAGAGAAAACTCTGTGAGGACTAATGAGCTCCAGATAGCTCTGGGGGTGGTCAGCAGGCGCTCAGAAGTCGCTGTAAAGTCCCACCTTGGGTTTCCTCTTTTAATGATGTCCAAAATAGACCCATTCATCTATTTTTAAACTTTCTAAAATTAGCAAGAGAAAAACAGAGTAGCAAGCTGGAGCCATAGGCTACTTCATTACCTCGGTTATTAGCCTGACAAAATAACTGACTTTCCATTAAGCCGCAGTGACAGAAAAGGAGGAAGGTTTGGAGGTCAATAGCTCCTGTGGCACGCATCCTTAAATGTAGCATTTCTCTTGGGACTGTTGGAATTAACTGCTGACAAGCTAATTGCTCTTATTCCCTAATTAACCAAGTCTTGCTTCATTAGTAGTTTGTCGCAATTGGGCAACATTTTCAAGGATCTAAAGACCTACCCAACAATAATTAGTAAACAACAGAAATGAAACCAACCTCCACTTGTTGACAAGATTAATTGCATAATTATTGTTTCATTGAGAATAAGAAGAGCAGGGAAATGGAGCTTGGGAATCTGTGTCAGTCTTTCCTTGGGCGAAATTTCCTCAGAAACAAACGAAAGCTTTCTATTAAGAAAAACTGCTGAATCCGATCTACTGAAAGACTCCTAACATGGAACGTAATACTGATTTTGTTATGATTTATTGGGTCTTAACTATTTTCAATAAAGTGTATTTTTTCATATACATACAACATTTGTATATATCGTTTAAAACGCTAACCATATGGATAGATTTTAAACAGGCCTCTAACAAAGGCTCCACATGAGTATAACTTTGCAAAAACTAATTGATTCAGCAAAGCAAATTGTACGCTGAAAGAACTTTTGGCAAATTTACCTCAGAACAATGTGTTTGGTTTAGTTTGACTTAATGGCCATGATTTTTGAAATTGTTCGACTGGTTTTTGAGTACTAAGTGCAAAAGACAAAAATTTGCATCAAACTTCCATGGAAATTCTTTTTTCTGTGTGGCATAATTAAGCACTCATACGGATTTTGAAGTTTGAAAATTGGTCACTGTGGACGGTCCGTGATTTCGTTGTAGTTGAGCCTGTTTTTTTCTTGTCAAAAATGATTTCAACCACATAGCTCAAGCTGTCAGTAAAAAAAGGATCCTAGCTGTCTCAGACATGATAGCTCCCTCTGGAGACTTGATAGACGGTTCGTAAAAACCCATTTTAAAAGGTCTGGAAATTTGCCGACCCCTCTATCAGTGGGAAATAAGATCTCTCGGATGACTACAGGGATGCCTACCGGTCTTGTTACAGGAGGAAGAGGGGAGTCTACCATTCTCTTCCAAAATGGGCTGCCATTACTGGGCAAGCTTGAAGGCTGAGAGGAAACTGAGCAGGGAATCTAGAATTAGGGTGCTCAGCCACCTCCATGTGACAACTTTATGAAACTTACCTTAGGGGAATTTACTTTATTCCAACAGATTATACCAAGGTGAGGAAATGGTAATGGTGATAATCTTAGAAGTGGCAGGAGCCATTTAATAAGCAACTGGCAGTGCTTAGTACTGGACATGCGTTATTGCAATCATACATACAAGGATCCTGCAAGGCAAGTTTTCTCTTCTCCTCGGTTTGTAAATGAGGAAACTGAGCAGGTGTCCTTTATAAAGTCACATAGCTGATGAATGGAAGAGGCAGGAATCAAACCTACATCTCTCTGGCTCCAAAGCCCTTACTGTTTGCTGAGGATGGCAGTCAAGAAATGATCTACTAGAGTCAAGGTCATATAGCATATAGATGATCCAGAATCAGCACAATTTGGGGAGAAGAAAAAGAATCAGCTCATCTGGGTGAGTGAATTGAAAATCACATCTCACTGAAAAGCGGCATTGGGTCATGGAGCCAGGAGTTAAATTTGTGCTCTCTAGAAGCTGAGAAAGTTCTGGGGGTATCTTTCCTTCGTCTACACTAATCTCTATTCTTAGATGGAAGAGACTCCTGGATCCCACTTCAAGAGCCATAATGGTAGCAATACAATAAGGCAGCGTCACAGGCTAGTAGAAGCTGAATTTCAGTGGACAGGTGCCTGACTGTTAGCACAAAGCTCAAAAGGGGCGGGGGGTGGGGGCGGAAACTACAGCTGACAGGAAAGTCTACGTGGTGGAGAGAAAAGAACATAGGCTGGGAATCAGGAAACCCGGGTTCATCCTGGCCATGACCACTGACTAACCCTGGGCAAATTGTTCCAGGGCCATGTGATTCTCAGCCTGGGTGGAACCAGCCCACTCTCTCTCTGTAGCTGATTTTAGTCAACACAAGTATAAGAAGGCACTATAGGCACTTAGCTGGGGATGCTAAGTGACTGCCATGCAAAGACCAATCCTACACAGTAAAGACTGCTTCTGCTCCCAGATGCCAATGACATCTTCATTGAGAAACACTGAGTCCTACCTCTAGTTTCTTCATTCGCACATGGAGGAAATGCATTTCTATCTTGAAGTCCTTACTCAGAGGGGCAGGTCAGTGCAGCAGGTGGGCTGTGGGCCGGGCTCCCCTCCATGATCAGAATACATCCAGGTGGCTCTGTTTTACATCTTGGGTTTCTGGGTGAGCCCTCGTTTGAGGAAAAGATTCCTTGATTTAAAAAAAACAAGTTTGAAAATCAGTGGATTAAAAGAATTTTAAGATCCTTCCTATTCCACCGGGTATTTGTGAGTTGGGGAAAATTGAGGCTGAAAGTGAGAAAGGGGAGTTCTAATGGGAAAAGGAGTCAAGCCTGATAAGATCTGGGAGAAAAAATGACCAGGCCCAGCTGCACACTGAGTCTTTGATTGGCCGGCAACCCAATGGGTCACAGCTGTAGAGGGGTCTGACCTCCCCCTTTCAAATGCAGATGTAATCTCACTGGATTAGCGATCAGGGCTAGAAGATTCTCCCTCAGGCTCCTCCTCATTATAATTAGCAGAGATGTTCATCGGTGGGTTTGGCTTTTCTAATTGCTGTCCACACAGGTTTTTCAGTGTAGGGTTCGCATTTCCAAAAAGGCCCTGAAATGCATATCTGCTGCCATTAAGGAGTCTGTGTGCCCCAACTCCAAATTCCGGTAGAGGAGAAATTCTTGTTATAGGTGTGCCTTTGTTACAAAAAGTTTTATGCAAATCAAAATTTAAAAGTTGAAATTCCTGTTCAATGCAACACGGAAGCTTGCAGTAATTCTCCCTTGGAAAGTGGAAAATCTTTCTTTAATGCTTGTAATTACCTGCTAACTGCTTTATCTATTTACATTATGTTTCCTTAAAGCAGTGGACGGCGTGTTGCCTATGGAAGCGCACACATTGCTGGGTTGCCCTTTGAATAATTCATTCCAAATAGACTACCTCACGGGAAATATGTCTTTTATTTTTCCTCAGAAACACTTCGGAAAAGAGAACCAAATAAATGGAAAGTGGTCTTGAAAATGGATAAATATAATCCATTTGATTGTATCTGCATGATTGATTCATTTGAATTGATCCATTTGAATGAGAGAATTTATATTTATCTAGAGGACAATGTTTTTTTTTTTGCTTGTAATTCTTCTTAGTAACAGGATATGAATTATCAAATATCATATAAAGTTGATCGTATGTTCTGTCTCTTGCTGCTCTCCAACAGAACTAAGGAAGACTAATTCCACCTAGGGGCTGGTGTGTTATACTAGCTGTCATTGTTTGCTGGTGAAAGTTTAAAAGGCCACACTGTACTGCATAATGTAAATGAATAAATAAACATAAATATAAAATGCCCATCTATTTGTGAGCACTGGCAAGCATTAAGGATTCAATGTCTCTACAGAGCGCTCTGTGTGTGATGCTCTGTGAGGAACTGTAAGGCAGGCGAATTGTAATGTGTTGTCCCTCTTTATGATCCTAATGGGGAAACAAGATATAGCCACATAGGAGGGAGAAGAATCACCATAAGATGGAGTCTCGTCATTCAGTACACTTACTGAATACCTACCATGGGCAGCATGATATGCTCAGAAGTGGTGCTAAGACGTAGTATTATCAACGTGGCTTAGAAGCACCCATGGCAAAATTTGCGTTTGGTCATGCTGCATCGGTGAGGATGTGGATACACCTCAGAGAGCAAGCTGAAGGTGCTAGAGCATACAGTTACCCGGATGTTGGGCTCTGCTCTCTTGTTCCTATCTGGAAAGTACCTTCTAACATTCAAGTCCTTCCTCACCCTCATGCTTTTTGGTGCAACCAGATGAGGAAGGCATGTGGGAGAAGGGCAAGTTCCAAGTGTGTAGAATGACTGCTAGTGCTCTTCAGTCCCCAGGTCTCCAAGCCTTTCAGAGGAAAGGAATATTGAGTGTGACACACAGACTCCTTGCAAGGCCAAGCATGCTCAGTCTGCCCTATCGTCCCTAGCTTTGCACAGACTCAGGTTCTTTTGGTTTCCGAGTTGACTGCAACATGGCCACCCCAGGGGCATGCGTTAGGGCCTGCTCGATTGCCCCTGGTTGCCTCTTCATCCACCCCCATGTCTAACCCTTTCAGGACCTACCATGGGTGCTCTGAGGAACTGAATTTTGTACTAACATTCTAATTCTTTATACAGTGATGAGAGAGGCACACAGAGGCCTCTATCCTGAAAAGACCTTTGAAACAAGGTGGAGGCAGCAGTTGCATTTTCCGGAGTGTAGAGAAAGCCAAATGGTATAACCTCCCCAGGCTCCCAGAAGGGCAATCTCCCTTACCAGCTCAGTAAGCCCAAGATTCCATATTCCAGCATTATAGCTTTTTCCATTTTAATTAAGACTCTAGGTAAAAATAAAGAACCTTTAGGAAGTAGTTATGAATGCTACAAAAAGAAAACGTGCAGACTTGGCTTTACTGTGAGACCATATTCATCAGTCATTTATACCTTAGCAAGAAATATTTGCTCTTTCCTCTCAGAGCAGGTGTACCCTTCTCTGTCTCTCTTTCTCTCTGTCTCTCTGACATACACACACACACACACACACATTCACTTTAATTCTTTCATATGGGTTACTTATTCCACCGTTGCCAACTCTTCTCATCACGACCTTCACCTCCTGAATCCAAATGAGACATTCCTTGTGCATCCTTTCTATCTGTCAGGATAAGAGGGACAGAGCCAAAAGGCACAGGATGGCCTTGGCCTGGAGAGAGAGGCTGAAGTCATTCTGTTACTTTCCAGCTGCAGAATATGTCTGCTTGACTCCTAAGATGCTGACTGAGCTGGAAATCACAAAGAGAAGTCTAAGGACTGGGAACTCCAAATGAACATTTGCCTTCTACAGTGTGTTTCAAAATATGTTTTATTTGTGTAATGTTCAGAAAATTATATTTCTGTCGATAATTACTTGGAAATATCTGTATAATTTAACACTGCAATTGATTAGTTTTAATGGCATACACACCCCCATGTCCCTGGGAGCCTGTTCTCTCAGCAGGAGAATGGTTGAAACATGGGGCATGTCTCCAAAAGGACTGCTAGACGTGCTAGAACTTGCAACAGAAACTGGATATATCAAGGCAGCGTGCGTTAATGGTTAATTTTGCCTCCCAACACACATACACACACACATTTTCATATTGGGTTAATTTACTGATATCACCTTACTCAGATCTTGCTTTTTCATCAGATTCTTGAGCAAATGCTAGGTGAGTCCCTGGGACCTATGAGAGTCCCATTAGCTGCATTCCCATAGCTTCCACACAGCAGGACACTCTATTATTTTATCAGCCCCATTCAAACTTACAAAAAGAACTGTTTCTACATGGGCCAATACTCTAAGTGCTGATTTCAGACCAAGGCTTGCTGCTCATACAGAACTCCAGAAATGAGGAGATGAGTGGAAATCCAAACAGGCCCCCAGCACCGGCAGATGCAATGATTGCTTCACAAATTTCATTTGCACAGAGGTAGAAAAGAAAGAGTGAAAGTGGGTCCTTAGTGAAGAAATGTAGTGTTACAGAACATTCTTTTTCTGTAATAGGAGAAAACTGGACTGATGTAAACTGATTTTATCCTCACTGATCTTTTTCTTAAAATTCATGTTTATCGCAAGCAGCATGCAGCTGGTTATTTCACGCTTTCCAACAGATTTCTGGCTTTTGAATAGATTTTAATAAAAAAAAATCTTTTCATGGATTCCTGATTTGTTTGCTTGGTGGGGACCACTCTTTGGTGGAAATTATAATTGGGTATTATGTATCCTAATAACTTGAGCTTACAGGATAGACGTCAACCTTGTACATTCTTAATTGTTTGAAGCTGCTTCCCTCTGTCCAGATCAAACTTAACCTGCAGCTGAAGGGCCCTGGGGCGGGGTGGGGAGTAGGGAGTGGGGAGCGGAGAGTGAGGAGGCTTAGCTGGTTTTGCAGCTTCTCCCTCGTTCTACCACCCGAAGTGGAAGGAGGCAGGGTTGCTTTAGGAGGGCTAGTTCAGCCTCTTCTAACAAGCCCAGCTGGCTCCAACTGTTTGCAGCTTTCTTTAGAAAGTGGGTACTTGATGCTTCTTTATTCAAGCCAATTAAAGGCCAAAATATGGGGTCATCTTTTCATGTCGCAGAATGATTTGGGAATCTTTTCACTTCTGTATTTTTAAAACTCAGAATATTTTATGGAATTAAATATATTTTTTCCTGAGAGTTTTGCTAGAAATTGCCTTTAATAGTTTTTGGTTGGATGCTTTTTATGGGAGAAAGGCTTATTCTTGGTCCTCTTTCTCAATTTTCTTCCATAGTTAAGTTATTAATTTATTAATATTTTTCATTGCTTCTTAACCTTTTATTTTTATTGAGCTATACTTCACATACAGTAAAGTGCAAAAATCTTAGGCATACAGCTTGATGATTTTTACATATGTATAAATACATGTAACCACCACACAGAACCAGAAACAGACGTTTCTAGCACCCCAGCAGGTTTCCTCATTCCTCTCTCAAAAGTAATAGCTATTCTAACCACTATCACATATATCAGTTTTGTTTGTTCTTGAACTTCTATAGGTGGAATCATCCAACATGTACTCATTTGTTTCTGGCTTCTTTTGCTCATTGGATCTCCAAGATTCATCTATTGGCATGTAAAAAGTTGTTTGCAAATACACAAAGAATTACTGAATATATTATCTTTGCATCAAATCTTAAGAAAATACTTGAGAAGAGACTATAACCAAAATGAAATTAATCAGAACAGAGAATTCAAGATGAGGAAAGATGAAGAAAGAGATCACAGAGACAAGCAAAGGAGTGTGAAGTATCTTCCCATCTATCTAAATGCATAATCATTAGTATATGTAATGCAAGGGCTAAGACAATGATCCCAGAATGGAGGACAGGTACTGCAAACCAACAACACTAGTCTGGAACTAAATGAAGTACTAAATCTCTGTACAACTAGGTGTATAATAGGAGGAAAGGAAGGGAAATAAAAACATGGGAAAAGACTCATTTGGGGTGTGGAAAAGAGTGTCAAAAGAAAATGCGTTCTAAAGAGCTCTTCTTACTAGAGAAAGAAGTAAAGAAATGAAAGACCAAAGCCGTGTTGGAGAGAAGACAGTTGGTATCTACTTTTTGTGTAATAGTTGAGTAAAAATGCTTGCTTGTGACTCCCAGGAAAGGAGAAGTAAAGATTTATGAATTGGAAAATTACAGTAGCATTCCTAAATAACAGGAGATGGGGGGGGGGTGGGGTGGAGGGAATAATTAAGCAATAGAAATAAAACAAAGACAAGAAAATGCACAATAAAATATACATAAAGTAAGATGAAACAAATAAAATAAAAAATATGAGCTTTATGTAAATATCCTGAATTCTCCCATTTGAAAGCATACTAATAGATTAGATGTGCTCTTACAAAAAATACACACAAAAAGTGACAGACGTCTGGTGCTAGTCAAGATGGAGCAGCCTACCACAGCCTATCTTTCCCACTGATTCCAACTGAAAAATCTGGAGAGACTCAAAAAGCAATGAAGCAACTGTCTGAAGAATCTGAGAAGTAAACAACAGCAGACATATGGGAGGAAAGTGAAGAATGACCAGTAAGGGTGAGTTTCCTGTTTTTTTCCTTCTCAACAAAATATTAACAAATAGAATCCAGCAATATATAAAAAGGATAATATATTACAATCAAATGGGATTTATCTTAGGAATGAGAGGCTGGTCAACATTTCACAATCAATCAATGTAATTCACCATATTAACAGACTAAAAAAGAAAAGCATTGTTGTCTCAATAGATTCAGAGAAAGCATTTGACAAAATTGAACACCCATTCATGATAAAAACTATCAGCAAAATGGAAACAAGGAAATGTCCTTAACCTCATAAAGGGTAAGACATAAGTTTAACAAAATTCACTCAAAAAGAAATGGGAAACTTTAATGGAACAATTACCATAGAAGAAATTGGGAAGGTGTCTAAAGAGTGCCGACTGACAAGATAATGGTTAAACTGTTCTTAATCTTCTGAAGTTGTTTAGAGGATTCTAGACCAGTATTTCTTCGTCCTAGAATCTCATTAGAATCTCTTGTGGTGCTGCTTTTTAAAAAAATTTAATTTAATTTAAAAATACTGTTTTCTGGAGAGCCCCGGACTACTGTAATCAGAACCTCTGGGAGCCAGGCCCGAATGTTTCCCTACGAGTCCTCAGGTAATTCTAACGTGCAAACTAGGTTTGTTAACCACTGTTCCAGTTTACTGACGAAGATGATGAAGATACTCCCCAAATTACTTTATAAAACTAGCTATAATTTAATATCCCAAATCAATACAGAAAACTAGAGACTGACTGCTTACGAATATAGAAGAAAAAATTGAAATATTAGGAAATAGGATCCAGTAATATAGCAAAAGATACATTTTCTTTGTTCGTGTGATGAACTGAACCATTTGTCAATGTAATGAATTATAGTAAATCAATCAAATTAAAGTAGAAAGACTATATTATCTTATGTATAAAGGAGTTTGATAACATTAACTGGTCATTCTAAATAAAAAGTTCTGAGATAGCAAGAAAATTATTTTTGTGTTATAAAAATTATTTACCAAAATCATTGAAATGGTAAAACACAAAGCTCATTTCAATTAAAATCAGGAACTGGATAAATGCTCCCTACTATCATTATTATTATTCAGTAATGTCTTGAATATTCTATAGCAGGGTGGCTCAGACTTTACTGTACGTGAGTCACCTGGGGATCTTTCTAAAATGCAGCTTCTGATTCAGCAGGTCTGGGGATGGGGCTGAGATTCCTCATCTTGAATAAGCTTCCAGATGATGCCAATGCTGTTGATTGCACACTTTCAGTAGCAAGATTAGGAAATGCAATAAGACAAGGACATTAAATAATCAGCATAAACATTAGAAAAGGAAAATAAACTAGTTTTTTGCCAATTCTCTGAGTTTATAGTTAGAAAATCTAAGAGACTATGGTAAAAAGACTAGTAAAATTTAATAAGGTGCTTGAATATTTGATAAATAAACAAAAATAGCTTTATTCTGTGCTAGCAGTAAATACCTATAACAGAAATGGGAAATACATCTCATTCTCAGTAGAAGCAATTCTGAAATATCTGGGAATAAACTTAACAAAACTTTGTTTTGAAGGACAAAAAAATTAAATCTGTAGGGATTAGGTTTAGGGTAAGAAGAAGATAGTTTTAAACATGTTGAGTGTGTGGTGCTGGTGGAATACCCCGTTAGAGATATCAAGTGGGCGTTTTGATATATGAGTCTTGTCTAAGATAGATGGATGGAGATAAAAGTTTAGGAGTTATTAGCACTGTAGATCAGGAATACCTTTTGAAATGTCCATTAATGGCCTTTAAGATGTCCGTGAACCTCCCAAAATGGTTTGGAAAAATTTTCGCTTGTGCATATTTTTTTTAGGGACAAGGCCCAGAATTTTCATCAGATTCTCAAAGGAATCCATGACCCAAAAAAGTATAAGGACCACTGATACTGATGGTGGTTGAGGTTATAGGAATGGGTGAAATTTCTCAGCAAAAATATGTAGAGTAAGAAGACAAGCAAGGATGAAACCTTTGTAGAACAACACTTACAGGGTAGGAAGAGGAAGATACTAAGCAACGGACAGAGATGTGGTAGGAAAACCAGGAAAGCTTTATGTTATGGAAATCAATGGAGGAAAGTGTTTCAAGAAAGAAGAAGATGTTCATGGAGATCAAGTAAGCTAAGCACAGAATCCCATCCACTGAAGAGCAGCAAGGATGTCAATGGTAACTAGTAAGAGTAGTTGCAGTGGATTAGTTAGAAAGCTTAGTTGGTGGTCAAAGCATAATTTTAAGGATTAAGCTCAGGAGGGGAAGCTCTTCTACTGAGATAGAAAAGAAGAAAACGACAAGGGGAGATTTAGTTAATTTTGTAAATTTGAGAGTGGGAGGCTGAAGAAAGTCTCATAGGACTGTCTCTTCATTCTTCCTAAAGCAGGAGGTGAGGTTGTGTCTTGAGAGCAAGATAGGAGTTTTTGGGCATGCTGCCTGAGAAGACTGATGAAGTTTTGAAATTATTATTATTTGATAAGAGGAGATTGCTGACTAGGAATATATAAAGAGTTTAAAGGCAGTGGTAAAAAAACAAGCAAATGTTAAAGATCCAGAATATGAGGCGGCACTAATATGCACTGTGAACTTATATTTTCCTGTATTACCTGGTAGATCATAGAAGTTAAAGGTAGGGTTTTCCTAGGATAACTGTAAGGGATGTGTATGAGACAAGGTTGTTGAGAAGAGTACTATGAGAGGGGTGAGATCATGGATCATGAGGTCTAGACTAAATAAAAAATGAAATAGAGACAGGAGAGAATTGAAATCCAAAGATAGGCATATTGGGAATGAGAGACTTAGAGAGCTGGAGGGTAGGAGTTTGTTATTAGAGAGTGGAACATTGAAGTTTATGATTTCAGAGGGTGATGGTGAGGTGTGACAAGAGGCAACTGAAGTGGAGTGGAGTATACGAGGTAAGTAACTGCTATATATGAATACTGATTGGAATAGTTCTCTGGATGGGACTTGGAGTAGAGAAGGATATTATGAGACAGAGGCCAAAATCTTTGATTAAGACCATGACCAGGAGGTTAGTGGCTGATGGTTCAGGAGGAGATGATGATATGTTAAATGACATGAATCTCAAACAACCAACATATCTTTGAAACTCAAGGACAGGGGAACAATGGTTTGAAAGATGCACTGGGGAGTGAAAAGAACGCAGAACCCACCCCTTAGAGCTATGAAATATGGTATACGGGAATATGGACTTTGAAAGGGCCACCAAAGAAGTAATGGCCTTGGGAGATGCATCAAATGTTAGTAAGGCAAGGAAATGTTCAGTGTAGCAGCTGAGGGTAAAGGGGAGTTGTTTACTCTGGAATAAGGTTCTTAGCCTTTTGCAGTGGGATGGTTTGGAAGGAGAGGAGGAATAGAGATTGGGTCGAAAGAGACGGATCACAAGCACAGACTATGGTGGAGCTGAGATGACTGGTGCCTACGTTTTCGGGTGGTGACCGGGGATGGCAGGAATGAGAGGCACAGAATTTAATTAGTTGACCTCCAGGCAGCTGACAGAGTTTTCCTTAGAGTTGCACAGACACAGGCTGCTTTTCAAGACTTGATTTTTTTCTGACAGACTGTACTTTGCTTTGTATAGGTCCTGAATCACTGTACATCTGCTTGGTGTTTTCTGTAAATCATAAAGAAGTCCCTTAAAGGCTGTCAGTTAACAGATATTTGAGTAAGTGCTCAAATTTTGAGTGTGAGGTAAAGGGATTTATAAAGTGATAAGTCAGACCAAGGATTTGACCTTATGGAGCCTATAGACTCTAGATTCTGGAGGGGAATCCATCATTAAACAAATGTGTTAAGTCCTATCAAAGTATTCTACATGTTATGGGAGTGTATCTCAAGGTGCCCAGCTTTGTATGGGGTGGGGAATGCTCTGCTTCTCTTGTTTATGTGAAATAGGTGGTATAAAGAAGTGAGAAGAACCTGTGTTCTTTAGACAGACTGACCTGAGATTGGATTTGTTACTCCACCGCTATTCTTATGTAAACCTGCATGGGTTTTATTAAACTCTGAGCCAAAGTCTTTTCATTTCTAAATTGAAGATAGGTGATATGTGGTAGGGCAGTAGTGAGTGCTGAACAAGTTCATGTAAATATAGCATCAGGTATAGTGGTTAGCACATGGTAAATAATCAAAAGGTTCGTTCTCTTTCCCTAGAGTACTTTCTATAGGTACTTCATTAACTACTACTAAAATGATAAATGAAGGAATGTATCCTGTCATTATGTAAGCTACTTCCCTGACATTATTATATTTAGATTAGGAAAATTATCTTCCAGCTTAGGTGACCAAATTTTTAGACTAAAGTAAGTGTGTGGTGGAACATTATCTGATGAAGTTGGACTTGAAAATTTTTAAAAAATTGTACAACTGCTACGCTGTCTTCCTTTTATAAAATGGAAACGTTTAAAAAAATTGTTGTTGAGGATTGCCAGAGAAGTTGTCTATTTTTCACTTAAACTCTGTTGATCTCTTTAGTGACACATATAAGTGTCAAGATGACCCAACATTTAGTGACCATACCTTATAGTTCCAGTTGAAAGCTTTTCAGTGTTTTGTAAGAGAAAGCCAGCCAACCATTTTCATTCAGTATCCAGTGTAAGTAGAAAACACCAAAGCAATAGAAAACAAATTTATTCCCTTAAGCCTGAGGCTAAACAAAAACCCCTTGAAACAGTGGATCAATTCCTCTTTCTTGGGTACACAGTAATATTAGTTGTCCTGGAAATAGCCCCCATTTAAGACAGCAGATAGAAGAAACTTGAGAATATGTGGCAGAATTCCTTATTCAGAAACACTATAAGGAAATATGAAAAAGTTTCTAATAACTCTTCAGCCTGTGTCGATGTGTTCCCTAGATCTTGTCGGGAGGGCACCTGTAAATTGGCCCTTCATAGATTACTTGCACAGGATTACAACGGTAGGCAAATCCTGGGTGTTCTCTATCTAACATCTATCTCCTATCCATTCCAAATAGAACCAGATTTTGATAATTTATCCCTTGACTGTTAGCTTCAGAGAAAGGTCCTGGTTCATCTAAACCAATCAATGTTTGACAATTCCCTGATGACTGATGTAGGGGTGGACGTGACCTCAGTTAGCTCAAGCAGACCGTGGTTATATTCCATGCTTGAGAGAGAAGTTTTCTATCTATTCTAGATTTAAACAATGTCATGTTTACATTAGAAGGTATCCAGTGTGCATGAGGGAATCCATTCTAAAGATGAAGCCAGTACTGAGGATTGCAGAGCACAGAGAAGGAAGGAAGACGCGTCCTTAATGAGCCACTGTTCATGCTGCCTTGGGGCCTGCCTGACCTCTGAAGTTCCAGTTACATGAGATCATTGGCCAGGGTGAGAGGAGATTAGATATGTTTCATACAGGTAAAGAATTTAATAACTAACACAACAAGTCAATATCCATGGCTGCAATTTTACACACATTCTGCTGGAGGATATGGTTGAGGGTGTAGGCATGTAGCCATTGCAGTTTCATGGGAAAGCCAGGGGTCTTGAAATGGAGAGATCTGCGCCTCTATTAACTGGTTGCAAGGTCTTGGGCCAGTTATCCCTTTGCCTCAGTTGACTCATATGTAAACAGTAAATTATAATATCTATTTGATAGTATTTTAAGGATTAAAATGTCAGTGAGATAAAGTACACAGTGCCTGGCACATAGCGAGAGGGCCCAAAATGGTAGCTAGTATTAGTTACTAAAAGAAATGCTTTTTTGACCTGTCTCATTTTTTGATCTTTCCTGTAAAGCTTTGCAAAAGTGTTGCCTAAAATTGTTCTCCACAGCCTACTATATTTGCAGACTGCTATAAGCAGGTTTTAGTCTCCTTATCAAGGTCATCCAATCCATCGACCTTTTCTGATACTCATCTTCCTTTTCATTTCATTTGCACTTGACTCATTGACTACTCCTTCCTTCTCGTAATACTTTCTTCTCTTGGCTACCAGAACACCACATTTTCCTGAATTTGCTCCTGGCTCGTTCATTCGTTGCTCCTTTGCTGGCTTATCCTTCTCTGTTTTCCTCTAAATTTTGGGATAATCCAAAGCTCAGTCCTGGCCTTCTTTTCCTCCCTCTGTAATCTCCCTATGTTTGCCTATCATCAGTTTGCTGGTGACCTTCCTATTCACAACTCTAACCCAAATCTCTCCCCTGAATTCCCGGTCATATATGCAGCTTCCTGCCTGACATCTCCACTGGGATGCCTGTTTTTCTGTCTCCATGTAACCAGCTAGTGCAGCCATCATTCTTCTCACCTCAGCTATTGTAACAGCCTCTTAATTGGTGTCTTTATTACAACTCTAGCCACTCTCCACCCCCTCTCTCATCCATCTTCCACACAGCAGCCAGAATGATTTTCTTTTCAAAATGCAATTCAGAACACATCCCTTACCTGCTTAAAATCCTCCAGTGCTTTCCCATAGCTGTTGTGATAAAGTCCAAACTCTGGCAAGGCCTACAAGGCTGGCCCTACCTTTCCCACAAGACTCAACTTATGCCACCCTCCAGCCTCACTACCCTCTGGCCACTATGCTCTTCTCTTGTCCTCAGACGGGCCCAGTTTAGGGCCATTGTGCTTGCTTTTCTTTCTTTCTGGAATGTTCTTCCAATGGCTGGCTTTTTGTTATTTAATTCATTCAGTCCCCAGCTCAAATGTTACTTTTTCAATGGAACCCTACAGCCACTGACTATTACTTTATCCTGCTTCATATTTTCACAGCACTTATCACTCTCTAGAATCATCGTCTGTCTCTCTCATTAGAATGTAAGCAGCCTTAAGGCTGAAATCATGTCTTCCTTATTCACTACTCTGTTGTCCTCATCTATAATAGTGCTTGGTACCTAGTAGGTGCTCAAACATTTTTACTGAATAGAGGAATGAATGAGTAATAATGGTGTTCAACCAACACTGAATGGCATGTGATGCGTTGTGTTCACTTTCATTGCCTGGTGTCATCCCCATGACAGCCTGTGAGGTAGGTATTATTGTTATGTCCATTTACAGGTGAACTGAGTAATTTTGTGCCGTTTACTTCCACATCTGAAAGAGAATAGAACTGCATTTTTTTAAGCCTCCAAAGAAGAGAGTGAAGGAACTTTAGTAAAATTATTTAATAGGCTGCGCTAACCATCTGTGAACTTTTGGTTTTTCTTCTTAACCAAATGCTAGAAATTGAACTACTTATGTTTCCATCCTGAACACTACAAACCATTCAAAGCAAATGCTCTCTTACTCCTGGGTCCAGATGCAAGAGGTCCATGGTAGTCAATGCTCTGTAATTAAATGAGATTTCGGGCTGAGCTTCTAATCCCCTGAGACACGGAATGTGCAGCTGTACTAATAACTCGGCCTATTATAGGGAAAGCCAGCCAGGCCCTTGTTCTTTGGGTACGTACACACAAACACACACACTCACGCATATACATTCACATCATATTTTTAAAGCCAATAGCAATCTAAACACAAGGTTCTCATTCTGTCTTTAAATATGGGAAAAAATATTAGATTAAGTTAATGTAATCACTAACATCATGTTCTGTAAATTGAAAACTAATGTAGCTTTGTTCCCCAACCCCCAGACTGCCCAAGAAATCAGAATTTCCAGAATACCCAGACCTACACTTTTCAATGATAAAATATATATACCCCACTTGGAGTAAGGTGCATAATTTAATATTTTATTGTGTTTGATTTATAGGCTTCCTCAGTCCTTATTAAATTTAAGTTTTCACAATTGAGGAAAGGCCTTAAAGAAAACATATTCTCTGGTTAAAGATGTGTCCCACATGTGCTGGGCTGGCAGTTTAAAAAGCCGAGTCACTCCTTTCCGAGGCCTCCGAGCGTGCCTGAAAGTCCTGATCGCAGAGCGCAGGTTAGCAGGGCCGGAGGAGAAAGGGTCAGCGTGCAGACTCCAGGCGGAGAGCAGTGCTTAATTCTTTGACATCCGACATTACATCAAAATCTATTCCAGGACAAACTCTTGTATGCAAAGCCTGAAAAAATCATATCAAAATTTGTCTTTTTTCCTTTCTCCTTTTTTTTTTTTAAAAAAAAGAAACTTTAAGGGCGTAGAGACAGTGCTTTGTTTCTGACAGCTTTGGCGAGGCCTTCGCTCAGTACACTTTCAGAGCAGCAATTCCCTGGCTGACAAAGACCTGGACATGACCTCAGACATCTGCAGCTTGAGAAATGTTACACGGAGCCACAGATGTCTTCAGGCAGGAATTCCAGGTCCTGATGAACAGATCTAGGTACTTCTGGACTTTTGACTGTCAGTGCTTTTTCCTGAAAGCCTTGCCTGCCCCAGGACTCTGGCTGCTGAAAAGGATCCAAGCTACAGGATTGACGTCACTGAGAAATGAAAATGTCCTTTCAGCTTTTCCAAACACACAGTGCCTGCTAATCTTAAGCCAACTCCAATACCTCCTAACTTTGAAGATGTTCCAAGCACCTTGTCCCTGAGGAATTATTTTCTCATGCTTCTCTTGCATCTTTGCATTTCTATTATGTCAGTGATCACATTCTTTCCTACCTCCTCTTCCACACGGCAGGGAACAGGGGGCTTTGCTCTCTACTCTGTGTCCTCCATCTCATCTCAAAGTCTTCTTTGATTCTTTCTTCTCCCACACTCACTGCCTCTCATCAGTCACTAACTCTTACTGGTTCTCTCTTCTCCATATCTCCTGAACCATTCGCTACTTTATATTTCCACTGGCCTATCTGAGTCCAGGCCACCTCCAGGGTTTGCTTTCACCATTACAACAATCTGATTGGTTTTCCTGACTCCAGTCTTGCCCTCTGTCTGCTTCTCCTTGCCCATTCATTTCTTACTCTGCAGCCAGAGTGACTTCTAAAATGCCTGTTTATCTGATTATCTCATTCCCTTCTTAAAACCTTTAATATCTTCCGATTGCCCTTGAGATAAAATCTAAACTCTTTATCCTGGCTTACAAGGTTCTATCAGCATCTTTCCCTTCTAACTCTTGCACTGTACACTCCAGAGATATTTAACTCCTGTTAGTTTCTCCAGTGAGGCCGGTTGGCCCTTCCTTGCCTCTGAGCCTTTGCCTATGCTGTTCCCTACTACTCTCCTTTTTCTCTTCCCCTGGCTAATTCCTACTCATGCTTTTGTTCTCAACTTAAATGCCACTTCGGCCTGGATACCATCCTTGACCTCCTCCTTATCTTGTTCTTCTCTCACACAGGATTTTGTCCTCCCCTAGCATACCACATAGACTTTATTATAATTGTGGTTTATTTTCATTTTCCCCTCTAGAAGGTCCCCAGTGACAGAAGCCCTATGTACCTTGCTGTCTTTGATGTCTTCATCACCTAGCTCAGTGGCTGGCATTTAATAGCCATTAAACATTTATCTTTAGATCCTTCCATACACCTTGACTCAGCCTTGCACAAAGTGGATGCTCAATAGCAGTGTGATGAATCAAATCGAATTGACACATCGCTCAAATTCTATGACAGAAAATGCGGGTCTATTGAGACACAGAGTAACACAATTAGCTGGTCTAGGAACTATTAAAAGGTTATTTGCTGAAAAACGGATTTGACTTTGCTGATCAATGACGTTTGACCACTAAGACAACCAGAATAACCAGACCATGATATGGTTGCCGTGATTATTTGGCAGATGTGGCGTTTGATGTTTATTGTCTGTGTGGCAACTCCATCTATTGCCATGAAATTGGCAGCTATAGGGGTCAGCAAGAATTAAAAGTGACCATAATCCTGGCTATAATAATAATAACAACTAAGATGACATTTATCATGTTCTTTACATGCATCAACTCATTTAGTCCTCACAGTAATCCTGGGAAGTAGATACTGTTATCATTCTACTTTACAGATGAGGTGACTAAGACTGAGAAAGTTTCAGTAACTTGCTTAAAGTTACTGCGGAGTGGTAGAGATGGAACGTGAACCTCAGAAGTCTTGCTTTGGATTCCATGCTTTTAAATATTATGCTGTATTGCCACTACTCTTTGCTGCTATAACTAACTAGGGACCTAGATTTGGGGATGTATGAATTTATGGGCTACGCAAAAGCATTAGGAGTCTTTTGTGTAGGCAGCATGCATAGTGCTTAGGAAACGAGGTCAGCCTCTTGTCATACCTGCTGGGCTTGATTTTAATAAAGCTTTGCAAGCAAGTCATAAGAGAAATGGGAGCAATTTGGAAATAAATTACTTCCATTATGCTGCAGGATCTCCTATATACTGGGGCATTTAGGAATTATTCACAGATGTATGTTTACAGTTAAAAAATCAACTATACTGTGCTCAATTATATGGGGGGAAACTCTAGTAAACAGTTTTTAATTGGATTGAAATTAGGATAATGAAGGAAAATGTCTTAACAGCAAGATTTATAGACTGTGTGCAAAACTCCCATTGGAAGTGAAGGAAGCCCAGTATTTTGAAACGCAAAATTCACATGCACATGAGGAAAAAAGATTATGTGTACAATCTATTTCCATGTAGTACTGAAATTCTTTTGAAACAACTTACGGTATAGCTGGGCTATTCAGTGGACAGATATGAGCATTCACTGTGTAAAAAGTCCTGTGCTAGGTACTGGGAAGATGCAAAATTTTCTGAAATCTAATTGTAAATTTCAAGGAAATTTTAGTCTATTTAGTTTTAAGGCTTCTCTGTTAAAGGGACTATATGGTGTAGCCATAAAATGTTTGTAAAATGAGAGAACTAAGTTATTAAACGTTCTTTTGGAAGAGATGCTGCATTTGATAAAAGAGGAAATGAGATCCCAGAAGCATGTGCATCCTGAAAGAAGAGAAAGACATGGGATGCTTTTCTTCTCTAATTCTAGGGTTTAAATGCTATAAAATGTATATGGAACACCCCCATGAAGCTTTAAAAAATAGGTTCTTTTTTTTTTTCCTGCTTTATCTCCCCAAACCCCCTCTGTAAACAGTTGTATATCTTAGTTGCAGGTCCCTCTAGTTGTGGGATGTGGGACGCCGCCTCAACGTGGCCTGACGAGCCATGCCATGTCCGCACCCAGGATCCGAACCCTGGGCCGCCACAGCGGAGTGCGCGAACTTAACCACTCGGCCATGGAGCTGGCCCCCAAAAATAGGTTCTTTGAAAATATTAGTACTATGGGCTAATTTTGAAAGATAGCACTAGAGCCTACCTTTAAAATTATATAAATGAGTTGGGACAAACCATGGTATATTCTAAACACTTGCTATTCAAATTGTGATCTATGGATTAGCAGCATTAGCATCACTTGAGAGCTTGTTAAAGATGCAGAATCTCAGGCCCACCCCAGAACTACGGAATCAGAATCTGCATTTTAACAAAACCCCAGGTGAATTTGTACGCACATTAACATTTGGAAGCCTTAGTCTAAACAACAAATCTGTAGCACAGGAAATTTTGCATCTTTGTTCTTTTTGCAATAATCATGTGCTAGAATATCTTCTGTCTATCTTTCTAACATCTTTTATCTCTACTTCCCTCCCCAAACCAACTTCTCCAGATGAACTGATTTTTCTCACCATTTACTAAGCAAAACTTAAGCATTTCTGTCTCCACTACTTTACCCGAATGCCTTCCACTTTCTTTTCTGCCTATGCCATATAAAACTATTTGCACTTCCAGAATATGCTGTGTTCTTTCATGCCTTCTGCCCAGATGTGTATTTCTACATTATAACTCTAATTACATTGCAATGTAACAGTTAACATGTTCTCTTTCAGTACAGTGTGAGCATCTTGAGGTAAAAAACCTTTTAGCTACTTTTGTAGCCTGAGTGCTCACAAACTGTTTGCTGAATGAAAGCTTTATTTGCAAATTAGAAATTATGATTGCCTGTTCAAACACTGGTCATTAAACTAAGCGCTAAGAAGGAAAAGATCCAAGTCTAGGATCTCAAAGATGTTGCCAATAACAGTTATACACACACAAACACACACACCATTTTACCCTAATTTATTGATTTGTAATAAGTGATACAGCTTCTGCAGATGGTCTCGTATTTGACAGGTACTGTTCGGATGACCCCAAGGTGCATCAGGAGTAGTGTAACATGGGTAAATTGTTAAGATCCATGACGCTAGTCTATTTTGTGGTCTTAAATCAAGTTGGATCTCTTTTTGTATTGTAATTTCTGCATCTGTAACCTGCTTGTTCTTGATCTATGGGAGAAAGAATAGTATGGATAACAACCTCTGACGATGCCCTAGAAAGATTTTCAAGTGGCCTTTGCAGATGTTTCTGGAAGATTTTTCAACTTTGGGACAGCTGGACTGAAGGGCAAGACATTTCTGCCAAGTCTTACTAGGAAATCCTGGTTAGATTTTTGTCTCAGTTGATGCAAGCGTTTGTTGTTTTTAATAGGATAGTGTTCCTTTAGGAAAATATGGAAGATTTAAAAACTTAGCTTGGTGGAGAATGGAATTTAGGGAGGTAGAAAGTGGATTCAACATTTTATGTAATATTGTTTGGAATAGAGATATCTACAAAGATTCGATTACCATTCAGGTTCTGGATATTGGGTTAGAATTTTAAAGTGTCCACGTATTTTCGAGCAACCAAAATTAATGGAAAAATAGATCATTTAAAAATGTCTCTATGAGGAGAAGTTTAATATTTTTATTTGCATGTACACTGTGAAGCGCTTATTCGAAAGATACGGGGACACAAGACAACTAGATAACTTAATATGAGATAGCAAATGTCTTAGTCCATTCGGGCTGCTGTAACAAAACGCCACAGACTGGGTGGCCTGTAAACAACAGGAATTTATTTCTCACAGTTCTGGAGGCTAGACATCTAGGACCAAAGTGCCAGCATAGCTGGATTCAAGCGAAGGCCTTCTTCCAGGTTACAGACTGCTAAATTTTTGCCATGTCCTTACATGGTGGCAGGGTCTAAGGAGCTCTGTGGGGTCTCTTTTATAAAAGCACTAATCCCGTTTATGAAGGCATCACCCTTGTGACCTAAGCACCTTCCAAAGCCCCCACCTCCTAATACTATCACCTCGGACAATAGGATTTCAATGTTTGAATTTTGGGGGACACAAATATTTGGACCATAGCAGCAAACAAATAGTAGAGGAATGGTAAAGACAATACTCTTGGTTTCTGTTTGTGATAAAATGGCAGATTTAGGTATCTTAAAAAGTTATGATAAAAAATGTCTAAAAATGCTAGTTACAATATTAAATGCATAGCTGGAAAACCATAAAGGAAATCCTTAGAGGAAAGCAGAAGTCCAGAGAGATGAGAGAGTATTGGTGTAGGTAGCTGCCTGGGGGGCTAGAGCCTAAGTTTCTAAAGGCTCTAGTGAGGATGAGTGACAAGCTCAAGGACACACCTAAGATGGGAGATACTATCAGATATTAACTGTAGAAAGCTAGACACTCTAAAGTTGGGTAAAGAGGGAGAAAAAACACCCCTTGGAAGAAGAAAGTGAGTAAACTTACTTATCTTTCTCTCTGTTCTAAGTAGAGTTGATGAGAGACATCTTCGAAAAGTTCATAACCAGAAGCCTGCCCTCAAGTGGATTTGGGAACATTATTTGCATTTTTCAAGCTGAGACTTTAGTTTAAAATGCGTCCACGTATGGTGTGTCTCCACTGGCCCAGCAGAAGTCAATGCGAGCTCTGAAGAAACTCACCTTAAGCGTAGGCCTCAAAGAATTACCATGTCAAGAAACATGAACACACTTGCAAGATTAAAAAATGTGAGGAAATAAGACACTGTTAGAAAGTTAGCAGAAATAACAAAGATATTCAAATTACTGGGTAAATACATAAAACAATTATGTGAAGTACATTTAAATAAATGAAAGAGGTTATTAAAAATATGACCCAAAACACAAGGAGACTATAAAAAGTACCAAGCCAATTTTAAAAAGAACCAAATAAAATTTGTAGAAACTAAAAACATAATAATTAAATTAGATACACAATAGAATAAACACTAGATTAGGAAAAAAATGAAGGCAAAATTGTTAAACAGAAACTCCAACTGAAAAGATTATCATTACACATCTTAGAGATCAAAAATATAAAAAATATGAGGCATTGAGCAAGAAGTTCTGACATACATCTACTAGATGTTCCAGACAGAGGATGAGGAAGAGGTAATATCTGAAATGACAACATCTGAGAATCTTCTAGAATTGTTGAGTAACAAGTTACATAAAATGCAGAGTTTACATAAATCCTAGGCAGTGTAAATAAAATGTTCTAGTTTTAGACACATTTTAATGAAACTCTAGAAAAACCAAAGGCAAAGAGACAATCTTAAAAGCAGAGAAAAGAAACAAATCAGAAAGGCTGCAGAGCGTAATGGCTAAGAGTGTAGACTCTGGAGCTGGATTGCCTGTTTGAATATAGGCTTTATGGCTAATAAGCTGTTTGCCTCACTTCCTTCATCAATAAAATGGTAGGACCTACCTCACAGTATAGACATGAGAATTAAAAGACAGTGTGCATAAATATAGCTGAAAATAGTCCTTGGCACGTTGTAACACTATAAGGTTTAGCTATTATTTTTTATTCTCATTATTACTATTACTTACACAGAAGGGACTTCTCAAGAACAACAATAAGGCCAGAGGAGAATGGAATATTATATACAAATTTATGAAAGAAAATAATTGTATACCCAATAAAATTAACTTTCAAGAAAAAAGTAAAATTACCTTTTGAGAAGAAAGTCAAAATTATCTTTCAAGAAGAAAATAACTGTATAACCAGTAAAATTATCTTTCATGAATAAGGTTCAAGTAAAGTCATGTTGAGACCAAAAAAGTTTACCACCGACATCTTACTAAAGAAACTTCTAGAAAAGATACATCAAGAAGAGAGAACACACTCTCATAAGGAAAGCCTGAAATGTAAGAAGAAATGGTAAGGAAAGAAAATGAAAACATGTTCAGTAAATTTAAGCAAATATCAACTGTATAAAATAATAATAAATGTTTAACGTGGAGCTAAAGAAATAAGGTAATAAACAGCAATTGCATATCATTTGTCTGCGGAGTGGTGATAATCAGAAATGAAAGCATTATAAAGATCTTGTATTCTGAAAGAACACAAAGGTATTAGTTAATTTTGACTTGTTTAATATTCATGTTAATATTTAAAGGAAAATAATTTAAAAAATATGAATAGAATGTATAATTTTCATACTGCTAGAAAAAACAAAATGGGAAAAACATTTAAATTCAGGCAAGAAAGGAGAAAACAACATCAGAAAAAGGACAAATAAACCCAAATCAAATGATAAGATGGAACAAATGAGAAGATGGTCTAAATATATCACATTCACGATCAATGCAAATAGATTAGACTCTCCAGTTAAAAGACAATGATTATCACACTGAATTTAAACATAAAGCCCAGGTCAGTGATGCTTTTCCAAAAGGCACACCAAAACATAGAGACATTTCACCAGAAATGTTGAACGTTAAAGGATGGAAAAAGATATACCAGGCAAATACTACTTAAGAGAAAGCTAGTGTAATTAGATTAATATCAGACACAATAGACTTTAAGGTAAAAAGTATTATCAAGACTTAGAAACATAGATTCGTTTCATTGAAAATAAGTTTTATAAAACGAAAAGGAGAAATTGTTAGATTCACCACTGTAGAGAGAGATTTAATACATACACCTATTTTAGGAACCGATAAATCGAAAGACAGAAAAATCACAAAGTATATAGAAGGACTGACAACACAACCAACACATTCGATAGAATGAACGTATCTAGAACATTGTGCTCAACAATTGGCAAATATACATTCTTTCCAAGCACACAGAAAATTTATGAAAAGACGCGCCAGGACATGAAGGACTGGTAGACGTTCGACACTCTGATCGTGATACAATTAAGTTAGAAATCAACATAAAAAAGGTAATTCAAATGCATATTTGTAAGTTAAAAAACACTTCACATAATCGTAGAATTAATATAATGAAAACTAGAAAATCCTTAGGACTGAACAATTAAAAATACTAAATATAAAAACTTGTAGAAAAGCTGTACGTAGAGGGAAATGTACTTCCTAAGTGCTCACATTGACAAAAGCTAAAGATTAATGAACTAATCATCAAACTGTAGAAATTAAAAAGAAGAGCAAAATAAAAAAACAGATGGGAAGAAATAATAAACGTAGGACGAAAATTAAGAAAATAGAAAAAAATCAACTGTCAAGGTTGGTTCTTTGAAGAAACTTTAAAAATGGACAAAACTGTGGCTGGCTTTATCAAGAAAAAAAATAGGGGACAGATAATAATATAAGGAGTGAAAAAGGAGACATCACAGGAGACAGTGTTAGAGGGGACTTGGAGAGGCCACCCGGCATTTTGACTCAGGGCGCGGGTTGAGGGGTCAAAGAGATTTGGCTTTGAATCCTAGATCTGCTGTGTTCTAGTAATGTGGTCTTGGATCAATCTCCTGACCTCAGGGTCTTATTGGAAAAATAATGGTAGATTGTGAAGATAAATGAAATAGAGAAGTACTCAGCATATAAAAGCACAGTAAAATTTAGCAATAAATTTTATTTATTTATTTATTTATTTATTTATATCATTAGTATTAGAGAGCAGTACCACCGGGAAACTTTACTCGTGTTTAGTGTATAAATAGAGTGTCAAGAGCAAGAAGCAGAGATGCACAGGGAAGGGAGGACATTTCGTGGGGAGTGGGGTGAACATGTGAGCAAAGGCGCAGAAAAGGATGCACAGGGCTGGAGCAAGTCCAGTATGAGGAAACGTCGCAGTGCAGAGTGTGTTTTATAGCATCAAAAACTCTGGACACTCACAGAGAAGTAGTTGTATTTCTTGGTAACGCTGCCTGAGAAAATATGTCATCAAAAATGGGTTTGCTGACACCTTACCTCCACAGCCCCGCTCTTTCCCCTGTGTACACTCTCCAGACACACTCACTAGTGCAAGCTTCCTGAGCTGGGCACTGCTGCTCCAGAATGATTAGATTAAAACAGTAACGTGAGGAAGAGAATCCTGCCAGACCAAATTTCCATATTACAATTCAGAATACTAAATAGATTCCACGGTCGAGGGTGTTCAAGCCCTGCCTCCCCTTCAAACTGAATTGTACCTTTATTGTCCATCTAGAGGAGAACCACGCTTCTAAAGAAATCTAAGGGCTCAACAATATGGTGATTATTTGCATTGCTGTGTTTTATTTATTTATTTATTTACTTATTTTAAAGATTGGCCCTGGGCTAACATCTGTTGCCAATCCTTTTTTCTTCTTCTCCCCAAAGCCCCCCAGTACATAGTTGTATATTCTAGTTGTGAGTACCTCTGGCTGTGCGATGTGGGACGCCACCTCAGCATGTCCTAATAAGCGGTGCCATGTCCGTGCCCAGCATCCAAACTGGTGAAACCCTGGGCCGCTGAAGCAGAGCTCGGGAACTTAACCACTCAGCCATGGGGCTGGCCCCACATTCCTGTGTTTTAATCTTCTGGCACATAGCTGTCTCTAAATAGGTATTTGTTAAATAAGTGCAGGGATGAATAATCTTAATTAATAATTATGGTGCCAGAATCCAGATATTTTATGAACATATGTGCACGGCAGTTCAGGGTAATGTATGACAGACTTTCTCAAGCGTGTGCACCTTCATAAGGTATGAGCAGGGTTCAGTCCGTAGTCCAGTATTCCTGTCCTCTTCCTTAATTAATGCCAGGCTCCCAGACCAAATTCTGTCTGGGCACTTGAGATGAGAATCCCTTCAGGTTGTATTGCCACCTTATATACAACCTGGACTTCTGGGGAGTCCAGAAAACCCATCATTTGTCTCAAGGGAGACATTTCCTAGCAGCATGGTCCCAGAAGAAGAGACAAATCTGAGAGCCCAGACCTGGCTTCAGCAGTGAGCCTGCTGCCTGGCTAAGCTTCTAGGAAGGAGGGATAAAAAGCCAGAGAAGCCCAGCTGCCTTCTCTTCAGGGATTCCCTGCTGAGCAGCCTTCCCCACTAGGACCATGCAGCATCCTCCATGGGCCACTTCTCCCTCTGACTACCAGAGCCTGAGATTCCTCTGAAACAAACACATCCCAAGCCGGGCTGCTCAGGCCTCTGTCATTATGTAGTCCAGGGAGCCCTCAGACTGCTGGAGCCTGGTGTTTTGAGGGATGGCTGGGAGCTTTGCCCCCGCTGGTCCTGGCAGACTTTATGGCTGGAGATTGCAGAGCAATGCAAAGGGAGCCATTTGACAGTGTTTGCACCTTATCATTTCCAAAGAAGCTCTGCTCTTGAGACAATCGGTGCTCTTAGCTGTCTGTCAAGTTCAAGCACTTTTTATCTTAAACTATCCGCGTGTTGGGCTGAGGTGACAACTAAAGGAAGCTCACTACAAGAGACATGATTTGTGGGGCTCAATTCCCCCAGGCCCTTATCTTTCTGCTCCTCTTTATTACCATGTCAGCCTGGGGACAAAATTGGTCCTCTCCCCGCAGATCTGGCTTCTAATGCACTTTGTAATTCCAGTTTGGAGCTGCTGCGTAGTCTCTGTTTTGGTGAAACCACTGTTTCAGGGGGAACTGGTCACTTCCCCCAGGCCACTTTCTTCCTATGCTGTCACAAGTCAGGTATACTTCTCTCTGGGGACAAGCCACGATGGCTTTAATCTATATTTTGCCTGCCATCGGAAAGTGGATGGACACTCCATCAACCATAGACCCAAGGTGATTGTTGAAGGCGCCACTTCACATGGGATTTTACTTCTTTATTAAAAACTGGTAAATAAAATACATTCTATTTTCCTATCTTGACTAATATGCCCTCATGATAACAAAACCCAAAAGATATGTGTAAAGCTTTGGTTTTAATGTGTCAGAGGTCTGGTAAAATATGAGTCTACTAAATTTAATTATTATTGCACACGTCTGGTTCATCTGTCAATGGGCTGGTGATAATTGAATGAATGATAAAGATTTATATAATTTATGGATTACATATTTGTTCCATAAAATTAATTTTTCTTGCTTTTATTTCAACAAAATTACTAATTTTGTTGTCATAGTCAAGATGTTTACATAATTTGTTTTCAATTCATAGTCACAGTCTGAAAGATTTCAAAAACTGTATTTGTATTCAAAGCATGCAAAAATTAAACATATATTTATGAGGACATATAAATTAAATGTTATTTTATTTTTCCAAAAAGTTTTCTTTTAAAATATTCAAAATTATCTATAAACTTTAAAAGGTAAAATACAAATTATAATTAATAAATGCCAAAATTTTACTGAATATATTAACATTTTAATTGTTTTGTTTATTATTATTGTAAAGATAAAACTATTCACATTAAAAAAATTATATGTCCATCTACCTGCCAATATAAAGAATCAGTGCCGTGATACACACATGATACATGAATGCAAATTTAAACGCAATATAAAATGTTAAAATTGAAAAACGTTCTTAAGCCATCATTTGCAACTTGTGTGAACTATTGTGCTAATTGAGTACCATGGGAACCAGGAATTAGAACAAGAGAAGTAAGAAAAAGGATTCTTGGCATTATTGAGAAATAATACTTTGCTATGAAAGAATCTATTGCATTCATGTTATCTTAGAGGAGGAATTTGACAAGTTTGACTTTTCTCTTAACCCAGCACTCTTTTCCTCTCACATCCTCCAAGCATTCCAAAGTAATGTCATCATCATAATCTGCAATCCTTCACAGATTTCAAATCCTGTCACCTTTTCTTTGGAGGATACAGAGCAAGAGATATGCAAATACATTTCTCTGGGGCCTGAATAGTGTGGTCATGAAGGTGGATGTTAAGAGTTCTGGGCTGGGCTGTGCCAGCTCTGAGCGCCAGATCTTGAGTGATAGAGGCATCCAGATGTTTTTAATAAATTTTATTTGCGTGTGCTTGTGGTATATGGACTGCTCTAAAATACCTCTTGCCTCGCTCTAAGGGAGGTTCTGTACATATCAGCCATAAGACTCCCCAGGAGAACCTACTGCCAACATTTTGGAAAATTTCTTTCCAGTTATTTTATACACTTTATTTCACATATGAGAATATGCCTTATATACAGTCTTGTATCCTGCTTTGTTGATAAAGCAGAAGTTACCAGTGTAACTTCTGCATTCTTTAAATACTACAAGGGCACATGTTGCCCAGTCGTGGACATTCACACCCTCAGAGTTGGAAGAAGGATCACATTATTCTCATTACAGTGAGTACAGCAGAGATTAAACCTGAGACATCATCAAAGCAATTAAACAAATAAAAATCCAAAACTATATCCAAAGCACAGTGTTAGATGTTGCAGAGAGTATTCAAAGGAGTATAAGACAGAGTTTCTGTCCTCATGAGGGCTAGCTTACAAGCAAGCTGCCTGGCTTTATTCTTAGCAAAGAGACGACTGAAGGCTAAACTCGAAGCAAGAAGGATTAACAGACAATTGGAATGGAGTAGCCTGTTCTGCCAAGTGATCTAGAGGTGTACCTCTTTTTATTGCGATTCACTTTATTGTGCTTTACAGATAATGTCTTTAGAAATTGAAGGTTTGTGGTAACCCTGTGTGGAGCAAGTCTATAGATGCCGTTTTCCCAATGGCATTTGCTTGCTTCATGTCTCTGTGTCACATCTGGTAATTCTCGCAATATTTCAAACTTTTTCATTATTATTATATTTGTTACAGGGATCTTTGATCTGTGATCTTTGATATTACTATTGTAATTGTTTTGGGGCATCATGAACCGCACCCATATAAGATGGTGAACTTAATCAATAAATGTTGTGTGTGTTCGGACTGCTCCATGACCGGCTGTACCCCCGCTGTCTTTCTCTCTCTCCTTGGGCCTCCCTATTCCTCGAGACACAATAACATTGAAATTAGGCCAATTAATAACCTTACAATGGCCTCTAAATGTTCAGGTGAAAGGAAGAGTCAAATATCTCTCACTTTACATCAAAAGTTAGAAATGATTAAGCTTAGTGAGCAAGGCATGTCAAATGCCAAGATAGACCAAAAGCTAGGCCTCTTGAGCCAAACAGTTAGCCACTTTGTGAATGCAAAGCAAAAGTTCTTGAAGGAAATCAAAAGTGCTACCCTAGTGAATACACTGATATGGAGATAGTTGTAGTGGGCTGGATAGGAGACCAAACCAGCCACAACATTCCTTTAAGCCAAAGCCTAATCCAGAGCAAGGCCCTAACTCTTTAATTCTATTAAGACTGAGAGAGGTGAGGAAGCTGCTGAAGAAAAGTTTGAAATTAGCAGAGGTTGACTCATGAGGTTTAAGGAAAGAAGCCCTTGGGGTTTGTCTGGTAGCAAAGTAGTTAAGTTCATGTGCTCTGCTTTGGTGGCCCGGGGTTCACAGTTTCGGATCCTGGGTGTGGACCTACACACTGCTCATCAAGCCATGCTGTGACAGTGTCCCACACACAAAATAGAGGAAGATTGGCACAGATGTTAGCTAAGGGACAGTCTTCCTCAAGCAAAAAGAGGAAGATTGGTAACAGATGTTAGCTCAGGGCCAATCTTCCTCCTGCCCAGTCCCCAAAAAAGGAAAGAAGCTGTCTCCATAACATAAAAGTGCAAGATGAGGCTGCAAACACTGATGTAGAAGCTGCAGCAAGTTCTCCAGAAGATCTAGCTAAGATCACTAAGGAAGGTGGATACAGTAAACAACAGATTTTCAATGTAGATCAAACAGCCTTATCTTGGAAGAAGATGTCATCTAGGACTTTCATGGCTAGAGAGGAGAAGTCAATGCCTGGCTTCAAAGCTTCAAAGGACAGGCTGACTCTCTTGTTAGGGACTAATGCAGCTGGTGACTTTCAGTTGAAACCAAGGCTTATTTATCATCCTGAAAATCCTAGGGTCCTTAAGAATTATGCTAAATCTACTCTGCCTGTGCTCTATAAATGGAACAACAAAGCCTGGATGACAGCACATCTGTTTACAACATGGTTTGCTGAATATTTTAAGCCCATTGTTGAGAACTACCGCTCAGAGAAAAAAGATTCCTCTCAAAATATTACTGCTCACTGACAAGGCACATGGTCACCCAAGAGCTCTGATGGAGACGTACCACAAAATTAATGTTGTTTTCATGCCTGAGAACACAACATCCATTCTGTGGCCCATGGATGAAGGAATAATTCTGACTTTCAAGTCTTTTTTTTTTTAATTTCTTTTTATTTTTAAAGATTTTTATTTTTTTCCTTTTTTTCCCCCAAAGCCCCCCAGTACATAGTTGTATATTCTTCGTTGTGGGTCCTTCTAGTTGTGGCATGTGGGACGCCGCCTCAGCGTGGTTTGATGAGCAGTGCCATGTCCGCGCCCAGGATTCGAACCAAGGAAACACTGGGCCGCCTGCAGCGGAGTGCGCGAACTTAACCACTCAGCCACGGGGCCAGCCCCGACTTTCAAGTCTTATTACTTAACAAATATATTTTGTAAGGCTATAGCTGCCATAGATAGTGATTCCTCTGATGGATCTGAGGAAAGTAAATTGAAAACCTTCTGGAAAGAATTCATTATTCTAGATGCCATTAAGAACATTCATGATTCATGGGAAGAGGTCAAAGTATCAACATTAACAGGAGTTTGGAAGAAGTTGATTCCAACCCTCATGGATGACTTTGATGGGTTCAAGAGTTCAGTGGAGGAAGTAACTGCAGATGCAATGGAAATAGCAAGAGAACTAGAATTAGAAGTGGAGCCTGAAGATGTGACTGAACTGCTGACATCTCATAACCAAATTTTAATGGATGAGGAGTTGCTTCTTATGGATGAGCAAAGAAAGCGGTTTCTTGAGATGGAAGCTACTCCTGGTGAAGATTGTTGAAATGACAACAAAGGATTTAGAATATTATATAAATTTAGTTGATGAAGCAGTGGCAGGGTTTGAGAGGACTGACTCCAATTTTGAAAGAAGTTCTACTGTGGTAAAATGTTATCAAGTAGTGTCACATGCTACAGAGAAACTGTTTGTGAAAGGAGGAGTCAATCAACGCAGCAAACTCCATTGTTGTCTCATTTTAAGAAATTGCCACGGCCACCCCAGCCCTCAGCAACCACCACCCTGATCAGTCAGCAGCCATCAACATCCAGGCAAGATCATCCACCAGCAAAAAGATTATGACTCACTGAAGGCTCAGATGACAGTTAGCAGCTTTTAGCAAGAAAGTATTTTTTAATTAAGGGATGTACATTTTCTTTTAGAAATAATGCTATTTCACATTTGATAGACTACAGTATAGTGCAAACATAACTTTTATCTACCCTGGGAAACCAAAAAGTTCATGTGACTCGCTTTGTTGCAATATTTGCTTTACTGCATTGGTGTGGAACCCAACCTGCCGTATCTGTGAGATATGCCTCTACTAATATTTAGCACACACTTACAATGGAAAGTTGGGCCATTTAGAGATAATATGGTCCTAGAAACTGCTTAGGAGGGTGTCATGGCTTTATTAATTTCCTTTGTACTAGTACGAGGAGCTTCCATTTACTGGGGATATCATGGACTACATATTTTATTTGAAATTTGACCTCGAAATGTCAATTTGAAATTTCACTTGAATTTGAAATTTTATTTGAATTTAATACTTGAATATTCGTTATTTTCTTTGATCAATAACCCCACGAGGACATCCTATTTACAGCTCAATTTTTAAAATAAAGACTTTATGTTTTTAGAGAAGTTTTAGGTTCAGAGCAAAATTGAGCAGAAGGTACAGAGGTTTTTCCATATACCCTCTGCTCCCAGACATGAACGACCTCCTCCATTATCAACATTTCCTACCAGAGTGGTACATTTGTTACAATCGATGAACGTACATTGACATATTATAATTACCCAAAGTCCGTAGTTTACACTAGGGTTCTCTCGTGGTTCTATGGGTTTGGACAAGTATATAATGACATGTATCTTTCACTATGGTATCACACAGAGCATTTGCCCTATAAATCCTCTGTGTTCCACCTATTTATCCTCCCTACCCGCCAACCTCTCACAACCGTTAAACTTTTTACTGTCTCCGTAATTTGGCCTGTTCCAGAAAGACATATAGTTGGAATCATACAGTGTGTAGCCTTTTCAGATTGGCTTCTTTTACTTGGCAATATGCATTTAAGTTTCTTCCATCTCTTTTCATGGCTTGATACCTCACTTCTTTTTAGCATTGAATAATATTCCATTGTCTGAATACACTACAGTTTGTTTCTCCAGTCATCTATTGAAGGACATCTTGGTTGCTTCCAGATTTTGGCATTAGGAATAAAGCTCCTATAAACATCCTTGTTTGAGTTTTTGTGTGGACATAAGTTTTCAATTTCCTTGGGTAAATACCAAAGAGCACCGTTGCTGGATCATATGGTAAGAGTACGTTTAGTTTTGTAAGAAACCACCAATCTATCTCCCAAAGTGACTGTACCATTTTGCATTCTCACCAGTAACAAGTGACAGTTCCTGTTGCTCCACATCCTCTCCAGCACTTAGTGTTATCAGTGTTCTGGATTTTGGCCATTTTAATAGGTATGTAGTGGTATTTCATTTTTGTTTTAATTTCTGTTTCCCTAAGCACATATGATGTGGAGTATCTTTCTATATGCTTATTTTCCATGTGTATATCCTCTTTGTTAAGGTGTCTGTTAAGGTCTTTGGACCATTTTTTAACTGGGTTGTTTGTTTTCTCATTGTTGAGTTTTAAGAGTTCTTTGTATATTTTTGATTACAGCTCTTTATCAGTTATGTCTTCTGCAAATATTTTCTCCTAGTCCGTGGCTTGTCTACTCATTCTCTTGGCATTACCATTCCCAGAGTAGAAGTTTTAATTTTTTTTTCTGCTTTATCTCCCCAAATCCCCTTGGTACATAGTTGTATATCTTAGTTGCAGGTCCTTCTAGTTGTGGCATATGGGACCCTGCCTCAACGTGTGCTGACAAGTGGTGCCATGTCCGCGCCCAGGATCTGAACCAGCAAAACCCTGGGCCGCTGCAGTGGAGCGCACAAACTTAACCACTGGGCCACGGGGCTGGCCCCTAGAAGTTTTAATTTTAATCAAGTCTAGCTTATCAATTCTTTCTTTCATGGATTTTACCTTTGGTGTTGTATTTAAAAAGTCATCACCAAACCCTACGTCATCTAGATTTTCTCCTATGTTATCTTCTAGAAGTTTTAAGTATTTGTGTTTTACATTTAGGTCTGTGATCCATTTTGAATTAATTTTTGTGAGGTGTGTAGATTCATTTTTGTGTATGTGGATGTCCAGTTGTTCCAGCACCATTTGTTGAAAAGACTATCTTTGCTCCATTGTATTGCCTTTGCTCCTTTGTCAAAGATCAGTTGACCCACAATCAGTTGTTATTCTTATTAAGACTGACAAATAGCGTGTATTAAATGCCTAATTGCATATAGCATTGTCCTGGGTGCTGCCAAAGTATCAGGTCTGTGCACTCTGCCATGTTTAGCTCAAACAAGCTTGGAAGTCCTCCTAGTACAAAGTAAAAGAAATGTTTTGCCAGCTTTGAACATTTGTCACCAAATTATTCCCAAGGCAAGATCATTGCTCACTTAACTCTATGCACAATTTAAACAAATCAGAATGACCCATTCTCTGCTGTATTAGTTTCCAAATTACCACACGCTAGTGGTTTAATGCAATGCAAATTTATTCTCTCACAGCTCTGGACATCAGAAGTCTAAAATAAATGTATCAGCAGGTCTGTGTTCCTTCTCGAGGCTTCAGGGGAGAAATTATTTCCCTGCCTCTTTCAGCTTCTAGGGGCCACTTCAGTGCATCATTCCATCTTGCTTTTGTCTTCACAGCTCCTTCTACTCACTCTGATCCTCCTGCCTCCCTCTTATAAAGACCCTTGTGATGGCGTGAGGAGTGCCAGAGGCCAGGCAGCCCAGCTTTGTGAATGCTCCGTGTGCCGCAGCCTGAAGGCACCCAGCCTGTGCCCTACCTGCTGCCAAGATGCCCCAGGGGAAGGTCAGTTCTACTAAAGGGGTGGTGAAGGGGGAGCCCAAGAGGAGATCGGCAAAGTTGTCAGCTAAACCTGCTCCTGGGAAAGTGGAAACATAGCCAAAAATAGGCAGCAGGAAAGGATAAATCTTCAGACAGAAAAGCACAAGCAAAAGAGAAAAGAGGAACTAAGGGAAAACAGAAGGAAGTAGCTCATCTAGAAACTAAAGATTTACCCATCTCTGTATCCTTAACTTAATCACATCTGCAAAATCTCTTTTACCACGTAAGGTAACAATCACAGTTTTCTTAAGGAAATTTAGGGATTAGGACATGAACATTTTCAGGGGACATTATTCAGCCTACATACCCACAAAGTTTTTTCAGATATGTGATAAGCTGCATAACATTTTATCCTAAAAAAATCATTATATATGGGCCAGGGAAGCATTGCAAGAAAGGAAAATATCAGACGGAAAGGTCACAATTGAGAATGTCATAATATTGTTTGTCCCTAATTTTAGTGTCTAGTGTCAAGCACTTGAAGAATTAAGTTTTTCCTACCTTCCTTTCCTTCTGGGGCTGTCGTCCGCTTGCTCTCAGATCCATGTTTACTCAGTTGTGACCCTGGAGTTGGGTCTCTCCAAGTATATCTGCTGCTATGTAAAGGCCAGATGCTTACTCTCATGGTCCCAGAGTCCTCTGGTCTGCCCAGCTGGGAGTCTAATGCCGGGCCTTCTCCCTTTTCATACCATCCTTGCCTCTCCTTTTCCTCCCTGTGTAGCAGACATTGCACATATATCAGGTCCCATGAGAGACGTTAAAAGCATTATCCCAGACCTCTTGGGCTGGCAGGAGGGAAGGAAGCAGGTACCTGACTTCCACCTCAATCTGTGTCTTATCACCAGATTTTAAGCTGCCATCCTGGGTAATGGGGGGCTACCAGCATCAGCACGAAGAGGAGGAGGCCTCTTTCTGCTCAGTAGATCACACATCCCTCTTCCATACCCTCAAGGCCCTTATTTTTCTTTTCATCCCCTGGTCACCAGCTATCCAGGCCAAGTGTCACTTATTTTTGCCTCCAGTGCAAGGGGACTGAAGCCAGCTCTTGGTACGTGATAACAGCCTCTGAAATAGGAAGCCACAGGTGAGGCAACTTGCAAATCCAAACTTCCTTAAGATGAGTGTGTAGCTGCTGGAGGCGTTCTTCCTAAAACGAGGGCAGATTTTCCAGTTACTCAAGTTAGACTTGTTTACACACTGAACATCCCAATGAAGAGTTCTTCTCCAGTGTCCCTGGGAAGGGAGGTCCCTTGAAAAGCACTGAATGCATGCCTGCCTTCTGTTCCTACCATTCAGCAGTTGGAAAGTAGCCAAGATGCTAGCAGGGCATTGACATGTGCATGGAGCCATCTGAGAGAACTTTGGAGCTTGAAGAGTCAGAGCCAGATAAAAATGATAGCCTGCATTTGCACAACTCATCCCAGCTTGTAGGGCCTGGACTAGGGTGAGGCAGGTGAGACCTGTGAGGCACTTGCCTGAGGCACAAAATTTAAGTGGGCACAATACAGTAATAAAGTAATTTAAAAATATTTTGATAGAGTGTTTTTTAAAAGTCAATATTAATATGGAAAAACCCCACGATGAACAAAACATCAAAATTTTCAATAAAGATGGCATCAGCAACAATGTCATTGCTGTACCATAGTAGGGCTTGAGGCCAAAGGAAAATTAAGTGACACTGATTCTGTCTTTATTGAAAATTTTGATGGTTTACTCATCGTGGATTTTTTTTGCATTAATTCTTATTTTTAAAAAATAATGCATTGAAGTATGGTTTATCTTGATTACAGAGTTTTTCTGTACCCTGTTAAATTTTGTGTCCTGAGGCAGGTGCTTCACTCTCCTCACCCTAGTTCCAGCCCTACAGTATATAAAGCAGTTCTGGGGCTTTAACTCATTTGAGTCTCATGACTACCCTGTAAGATGGGTAAGACAAGTATTATTATCTGCATTTGACAGTGAGGGAACTAAGTCACAAAACAAGTCCTCCACACATGCATCTCCATCAGAGCTCTTGGGTGACTGAGTGCATTGTCAATGAGCAGTAATGTTTAGTACATCAAGTTATTTTATTCTTTTTGATACAATTGTAAGTGGGATTATTTTCTTAATTTCTCTTGCTGATAGCTCATTATTAGTGCATAGAAATGCAACGAATTTCTGTATACTAATTTTATATCCTGCTACTTTACTAAATTCATTAGTTCGAATAGGTTTTTGATGAATTCTTTAGGGTGTTCTATAATCATGTCATCTGAAAATAGTGACAGTTTTTCCTCTTCCTTTCCAATTTGTAACCCTTTTGTTTCTTTTTTGGCCTAATTGCTCTGGCTAGGACTTCCAATACTATGTTAAATAAGAGTGGCAAAAGTAGGCATCCTTGTGTTGTTCCTGTTCTTAAAGGGATAGCTTTCAATTTTTCACTGTTGAGTATGATGTTAGCCATGGACTTATCATATACGTCAAGCTAAAGTTTTGTCAAGTAGTTTATCTTTTCAAAAAGCCAACTCTTAATTTCATTGATCTTTTCTTTTGTTTTTCTGGTCTCTATTTCATTTATTTCTGCTCTGATCTTTGTTATTTCCTTTCTTCTGCTAACTTTGGGCTCAATTTGTTCTTTTTCAAGTTCCTTGATGTATAAAGTTAGGTTGCTTTTTTGAAGTCTTTTTTTTAAATTGTAGCATTTATTGCCGTAAACTTCCCTCTTAGAACTGCTTTTGCTGCATCCCATAAGTTTTGGTATGTTGTTCCATTTTCACTTGTTTCAAGATATTTTTTTATTTCCCTTTTGATTTCCTCTTTGACCTATTGATTGTTCAGGAATATAGTATTTAATTTCTACATATCTGTAAATTTTCCAGCTCCTGTTATTGATTCCTGATTTCATACTATTGTGATTGGAAAAGATACTTGTGTGGCCTATCATACAATCTATCCTGGAGAATGTTCTTGAGAAGAATGTGTATTCTGCTACTGTTGGATGGAATGTTCTCTATATGTCTGTTAGGTCCATTTTCTCTAAAGAATCATTCATGTGCAATGTTTCCTTATTGATTATCTGTCTGGATTATCTATCCATTGTTGAAAGTGGGGTATTGAAATCCCCTACCATTATTGTATTGTTGTTTATTGCTCCTTTCAGATCAGTTAGTATTTGCTTAATATATTTAGGTGCTCCAATGTTGGGTGCATATATATTTACAATTGTTATATCCTCTTGGTGAATTGACCCCTTTATCATTATATAATGACCTTCTCTGTCTCTTGCTACAGTTTTTGACTTAAAGTTTATTTTCTCTGATAGACTTGCTCTGTTTTGGCTTATATTTTCATGGACTATCTTTTTCCATCTCTTCACTTTGAGACTATGTGTGTCTTTGAAGTTGAATTGAGTCTTTTGTAGGCAGCATATAGTTGAGTCTTTTTTGTTTGTTTGTTTATATCCATTCAACCAGTCTTTGCCTTTTTATTGTAGAAATTAATCCATTTACATTTAAAATAATTATTATTTGGTAAGTACTATTGCCATCTTGTTAATTGTTTTCTGTCTCTTTTATAGTTCCTTTGTTCCTTACTTCCTCTCTTGCTGTCTTCCTTTGTGAATTGATGACTTTTCCACAGTAATATATTTTGATTCCTTTCTCTTTATCTTGTGTGTATCTACTATAGGTTTTTGTTTTGTGGTTACCCTGAAGTTTACTTGAAATATCGTATAATCTTATAGATATAATAGTTGATTTTAAGTTAATAACAACTTAACATTAATTGTATACAAAAACTCTACACTTTTACTCCCTGCATACCATCTTATGTTTTTAATGCCACAATTTACATTTTTTATATTATATATCTATTAACAAATTATTGTAGCTATAGCTATTTTTAATACTTTTGCCCTTAACCTTTATACTAGAGTTAAGTTGTTAACACGCCACCATATTACAGTATTAGAGTTTTCTGAAACTGACTGTATACTTATGTTTACCAGTATGTTGTGTATTTTCATGTTACTAATTAGCATCCTTCCAATTCTGCTTGAAGAACTCTTTTCAGTGTTTCTTATAAAGCAGATCTAATGGTGATGAACTCCTTCAGCTTTAGTTTGTTTTAGAAAGTCTTTATCTCACCTTCATTTCTGAAAGACAGCTTTGTTGGGTAAAGTAGTCTCAGTTGGCAGTTTTTCCTTTCAGTGCTTTGAATATATTGTATCAATCTCTCCTGGCCTGTAAGGTTTCAGCTGACAAATCTGCTAATAGCCTTATGGGGCTTTCCTCATATAAGAGGCTTTTTGTCTCTTGCTGCTTTTAAAGTCCTCTTTTTGTCTTTTATTTTAGACAGTGTTATTATAACATATCTTGGAGAGGATTGTTTTTGATTAAAATTTGGGGTTAACCTATTAGTTTCATGAACTTGGATGTCTAAATCTCTCCCCCTATTTGGGAAGCTCTCAACCATTATTTCTTTAAATAAACTCCTGCCCTTTTCTCCCTCTCGTCTCCTTCTGGGACTCCAATGATACATAGATTGTTTCTTTTAATGATGTTCCATAAATCTCACGGGCTTTCTTAATCCCTTTTCATTTTGTTTTCTTTTGCTCCTCTGACTGTGTAATTCCAAATGATCTGCTACAAGCTTACTGATTCTTTCTTCTGCTTGGTCTGCTGTTGAAGTTCTGTATTGAATTCTTCAGTTCAGTCATGGTATCTTCAGCTCCAAAATTTCTGTTAGGTTCTTTTTTATGTTTTTTATCTCTTTGTTGGAGTTCTTATTTTGTTCTTGTATTTTTTTTCTAATTTTGTTAAATTGTTTATCTGTGTTCTGTTGTAACTCTCTGAACATCTTTAGAACAATTATTTTTAATTCATTGTCAGGCAATTCACAAAACTCCATTTCTTTGGTGTCAGTTACTGGAAGTTTACTGTGTTCCTTTGGTGATGTCATATTTCTCTGATTCTTTGTGATCCCTGTAACCATGCATAGGTATCTGCACATTTGAAGAAGCAGTCACTTCTTCCAAACTTTATGGACTGACATTGACAAGGGAAGAACTTCATCTGCAGATGGAAGCACACTGGAGCATGCTGTGACTCTGAGTCTAGTTGTGTAGGGTGCCAAGTGTGGGGACATGCTGTGGCTCTGGGTCAATAGGAGCATGATGTCTTATTGGTTCAGGCCACTGGAGTCCACAGCATTGACAACTTCATGGTCCTTGGTGAGTGTTGTGGAGGGTCCCTGTAAGCTGCAAAGGCTGTTGGGGTACTCAGTGGTGCCTCCAGATGCAGCAATTAGGGACCAGGTTGGGTAGTTGTGGTAGCCAGAGCTGGTGGTATGCACACACTCAGCTGCAGAGGCCTGTGTACTGGCTGGGGTCAGTTGCAGACAGCAGACACACAGTGGTTGGGGCCAGGGCCAGCAGCAAGGGCCAGGGTCAACTGGGGTGGGGGGGGGTACTGGCTGCTGTGAGAATCCTGGCTGTTGGCATGCATTCCTGTGGCTGGAAGCTCTTGCCATGAGTGCATGTACAACAGTGGAGGTCAGGTGACTGGAATTGGGCCAGTAGGGTACAAGTGCACAGCTGAAAGAGCTGGTTGCAAGCAAGCCCAGCAGTGCAGATCAGTGATAGGAGATAGGGCCAAATCTGGGCTTACACATAGCCGTGGAGGCCTTGGCTGTCAGTGTGCATTTTCATGGCTGTGGGATATTGCCACAGGCACACACATGGCAGTGGATGCTGGTGATGGACATCAGGCCACTGGCATGCAGGTACACAGCTGGAGGGGCTTGCCCTGAGTGCATGCATAGCAGTAGAAGTCAGCTGGGGTGGTGGATCTAGGCTAGGGTTTTACGCTCAAGTGACCTCAGAGGCCTAGACTGGCTGTTGGTACAGACCCTGGCCAATGATAGGGGTGGGGTTGGGTGGGTAGGGAGCAGGTATGGACTCAGGTGGCTAGTATCAATGAATTTGAATAGCTATGGGGCAAAAAACTGTGAAATACGCAGGGGATCTGGGCAGCCATGCTGGCCATTGCTTTCTTCAGTAGGAAAACCTGCTGGGGTCCTCTGCAGAGCTGGTCACTGGGAACCGTGGTTACTCCTGCTGTGTGGCTGACATTGGGAGCCCCTGCCCTTCCTTGTTCCTAGCCATCTTTATGTGTCTCAAGTTTGCTGATCTCTGGGTGGGGTAAAACCAAAGCAGGTCTTTCAAGCAGGGCACCAAAAGGCTGGGGAAACTGGTTGCTCACCCACTCTCCCTTTCCCAGTGAGTGGAACACCTTCTAGGTAGGGAATTCCCTCTTGGTGCCCAGTAGCACTGGCCTAGGGGATGAGATGATGCCGGCACAATGAAGCTGTTTTTACTTCTCTTTTTGTGATATTATTCTCATATTTTCTGTTCCACTGTGTGGCTGAATTTTAAGTGGACAGTTTTTGTTTGCAGATAGTTGTCTAATTATTGATCTCGGTGAGTGACAGAGACTGGGGTCTCCAATTCTGTTAGTTTTGGTCCAGATACAATCTTAATGTACAGTCTGGATGGCCACATACCCTAATAGCAAAAAAATTATAAAGACAGCCCCCCAAATTTGGAAACAGTTTGTCTTCAAACACTGAACCTGGAAGATTGTTGTTTGGATACACCTTCATCTCTAAGTAATGCCAGGTATTGAGGGTCTCATGCACCGTCTTAGTGCTGTCCATGAAACATACAAACACTCTTCTCTTACTTTCTAAAATATTCCTGTCTTTTGCTTTTCTCCATTCCTGTTTGTTGATTATCTTCCATTGCTCTGACGCCTCCCTTATCAACCAGAGAAGTGGTTCTCAAACATTAGTGGCATCACAATCACCTGCAGAGCTTGAGAAACTACAAATTGCTGGACCCGACCCCCAGAATTTCTGATTTGGTAGGGCTGTGGGAGGCCTGAAGATTTGCATTTCTCCCAGTTGATGCTGCTACTGCTGCTGCTCTGGAGACTTTGATAACCATCCCTCTAGTTTGGTGATTTTCAAACATAGACTCACCTGGGGAGCTTTTAAAAAAATACAGTTTCCCAAGTCCACTGCAGGCCAATTAAGCCAGGCTCTTTGGCAATGGGGGCTTGTATTAATTTCCTAGGGTTGCTGGACAAGTTACTGCAAACCAGGTGGCTTAAAACAACAGAAGTTTGTTCTCTCAGCGTTCTGGAGGCCAGAATTCCAAATAAGGACGGGGCGATGATCCCGCAAAGCTATCTAAGGAGCCAGCTTTTCCTAGCTTCTGACTGTTGCCAGCGATCCGTGGTGTTTCTTGACTTGCAGATGCATCACTCCAATCTCTGCCTTCACCGTCACACGGCCTTCTCCCTGTGTGTCTCTGTGTCTCTGTGTCTGTGTATCCTCTCCTCTTATAAGGATACTAGTGATTGGATTTACGGTCGACCCTAATCCAATATGACCTCATCTTCATTTGTATCTTAATTATATCTGCAAAAACCTATTTCAAGCTAGGCCACATTCTGAGGTTCTGGGTGAACATGAATTTGGGGGGGAGGAGGACACTATTGAACTCAGTACAGGGCCCTCACTTAATTAGAAGATCCCTGAGGGCAAGATCCATACATTATTCAACTTCCTTAAAGAGTCTAGCACAGACTACGAGGGCAAAAAAAAAAAAAATCTTGAATGGACAAGCCCATGTGTTTCTCTTCTTCTAATTCACAGTCATCACAACAGATAGAGCATACTCCTAACTTATCTTAAAAGCTTGTTAAAACTAACTGCAGATTCCAAGGACTTTAAAGTGTTTATCTGTATGACTAATTCAGCTCTAAATTAAAGACCTTTTTCCTTAAGGAACGGAAGATATTGAAGGCGTTTCTCTGTGGAAAGACCGGTCTGCTGTACCTCAGGGCATTTTATAGGGAACATACCTTTAAACAGCCCAGATTACATACTTCTGAAAGCTTTTAATGATAAGAAACAATGTTTTTGAACTTCCCATTGTGAACTAGAAATAATATTTTCACATGAAACAAAAATGCTAAATTACTAAACTGCCTCCCTAGGGTTTTGAATTTTGTACAGTGGAAATGATTGCTTTCCATGAATTAAGACCACGGGGGTGTCTCTTTAGAAGAGCTGTGATGCAAAGCAGGAGACAAGATACCTGTTGTCCGAACTTCAGCATTGAAGAAGCTGTTATTCACAGGGTGGGGTGGGCATTGGCTAACAACCAGGCAACAAGGCCGAGCAGAATGGTCACATGTTGGGAGGTGCAATGTGGATTCTAAGTGTAGCTGGAAATCACAGAATGACTAAGGTTTGTTTTGGATGAGGTGGCGTCTGAGGATCACACTCAGAGTTGTCCAAATGGCTCTGACTACATGGGCTCTGTTATGCCGATATTGAGTATGGGAGCTTAATGGGGTTCTATGAACCCTGCCCTGTGACCCTTTGGAGCAACAGTATATAGAGTGGGACATGTACTGAACTGAGAATTGCAGCCCTGGATTCTGGTCTTGGCTCTACCACAAATGATCTCTGAGGTTCTTTGTAGTTTTTAAATATGTTGATGTGGGGGATGCCATGTAATTAATAACACATCTAAGCTCATGTATTCTGCTGCGCATTGTTGTGTCTGCACTATGCAGATATCTCTAAAAAAACAAGCCGAGAGATTTGATCACTTATTTAGATTTTTGGAAATATTTTCCCATTAGTGTATTTCTGGTTTTGACACACTTTCTGATAGAAAAATTCCTCCTTATATAAACCAGGAGCATGAAAATGTTTAGAAGTTATGAGAATATCTAAGTGCTTTTGTCACATTTATATTTTTGAAAATCTTTATGGCCACACACTCAAGAGTTATAATAATTTCCAAGTTTCCTTTTTTTTTTAAAGATTTTATTTTTCCTTTTTCTCCCCAAAGCCCCCCGGTACATAGTTGTATATTCTTCATTGTGGGCTCTTCTAGTTGTGGCATGTGGGACACTGCCTCAGCATGGCTTGACAAGCAGTGCCATGTCCGTGCCCAGGATTCGAACCAATGAAACACTGGGCCGCCTGCAGCGGAGCGCGCGAACTTAACCACTCAGCCACAGGGCCAGCCCTCCAATTTCCCTTTTTAACCAGTGGTAGTGACAGCTCTCCAACAGGACATTGTCTTACTTCTCCCTGGAACCATTGTCTCTGCTAATGAGCTCTGCTGAGACATACTGAATCTTCTGCCCATTTCTGAGCAGACCATCAGCTTTCTGAGAACTTGGAAGTTCTACTTAGTTCTCACATCTTAATATTTTACTTAGTTGCAGATTCTTTAAGGTAAAAATCAAAGACAGTAGAGTTGATGAAACAGATGTTTCTGGGATTTGGGCAGAAGGCATATGCTGTAGGGCTGGTTGCCAGGCTGAGGGAGCCACGTGTTTACTGGGGCATTTCGTGTAGTCTCAGTCTTTGCATCAGGAAGGGGGGGGCCTTTCCTGCGCAAGCTTGGCACATCTTTGCTCCCTGACAGCCACCCTATTTCTTCTTTGAAGTTATTCTCTGTTTGGCAAGAAAGATGCACATTAATATATCTGAAGTCTATTTCTGTTGAGGGAAAACCTTCAAATTGTGAAGTGATTTTTTTTAACTGAAAAGGAAAATAATATTTATGAAATACCTACATTATTTCCTTTTTTTTAATGAGGCAGATTGGCCCTCAGCTAACATCTATTGCCAATCTTCCATCTTCCTCTTTTTGCTTGAGGAAGATTGTTGCTGAGCTAACATCTGTGCCAACCTTCCTCTACTTTATGTGGGATGCCACCACAGCATGGATTAACAAGTGGTGCTATGTTGTGACCGGGATCTGAACCTGCAAACCCTGGGCCTCCACAGCAGAGCATGCACACTTAACCAATATGCCACCAGGCTGGCCCCTATACATTATTTTTTTTAGTCTTTGTTATTGCCCCCATTTTACAGATGAGAAAAAGGAGGTGCACAGTTGGTAAGTGGCAGAGTCTAACTTTGAACCTAGGCATATAGATTCTACTTGTTTCCTGGAAACACTCCTTTCATTCACTCTCAGTATTTGCACATTCTTTAAGAGGTTGATTTTTTTAAAATTGTGGTAACCTATACATAACACAAAATTTACCATTTTAACCATTTTTTAGAGTATAGTTCAGTGGCATTAGGTACGTTCATATTGTTGTGCAGCCATCAGACTATTATTCATCACCACTTTTTCACCATCCCAAAGTGAAACTCAGTACTCATTAAACAATTACTCTCCGTTGCCCTCTTCCCTCTAGTCCCTGGTAACCACTGTTTTATTTTTTGTATCTGTGAATTTGACTAATCTAGGCATCTCATAAAAGTGTAATCATACAATATTTGTCATTTTGTGTCTGGCTTATTTCGCTTAGTATAACGTCTTTAAGGTTCATACATCTTGTAGCATGCGGCAGAATTTCCTTTCTTTTTAAGGCTAAATAATATTCCATTGTGTGAAAGTACCGCATTTTGTTTATCCATTATCCGTCAATGGACATTTAGGTTGTTTCTACCTTTTTGGCTATTGCGAATAATGCTGCTACGAATATGGGTGTACAAATATCTGTTCGGGTCCCTACTTTCAATGTTTTCGGATATATACCCAGAAGTGGAATTGTTGGATCATTAGAGTGTTTTTTAAAATACATAAGTGCTGACTGAAGCAACTACACTCTCAAATACTTTTTACAATTAAAAAAACGTATTTCCTGACCAAGTTCCCAGCATTCTCATTTCTCTGAGTGATGTCACCATTCTTTTAGTTTCCCAAGCTTGCGATCTTGATGTCATCTTGGACTCTTGGCCGCCGACCTCCTCCTATATTTAGTTTGTCATATATCATTGTTCATTTCTTCAAAGTGTTCACAGATTGGGTTCCTTTCATTAACTCTGCCATGACCTTCACGCAGGTCTGATAACTGTGGATTACTCCAACAGCTTCCTGATACAGCTCCATGCTTCCAGACCATTTCCCCACCAACCCTCCAACATCACTGTTAGAGTTATGTTCCTAAAAAACCAATTTCATCATGTCACTCCCTGTTCAAGATGCTACATGGCATCAAGTTCAGGCTGCTTTGTTTATCCGTAAAGGCAGTAAATTACCTAATTTCCTCTCATCTATGCAACATTATTTTATGCTTCTTCCCTGAATTCTTCTCCACTCCAAGGGCTCTCTTCAATGTTAGCCTTACAAGGCAAGCTCTTTCTCCAATCCATGCCATTGCTTTCTATTCACCTAATCCCTGGGCAAAACCATTTCCTATTGCACTTTAAAACATATATGGTCTCCATTTATTTCCTATGTTTATTAGTTTTTGCTTCCCCCAACCACACACTAAGTTTCTTAAGTACAGGATATTTGTCCTGCAATTTTGTGAGAATCCTATGATTTTGGGCAGATAAGTGCTTGCTGGTTTATGAAATAAGGCAAAGGTAACAGGAACACACAAATTGCAAAATGTGGAGACAGATTTTTATCAGAGCCCTTAGGAAGAAAATGCTTTGCACCCAGGAACAGATCTCTCACAGAAGCTGTCAAATACCAGAATAGCAAAAGTACAGCTATTTAAATAGTTTCTTATGAATCTCTTGCATTGTGGTATATGAACTCGAGCCAGTGAATTTTCAAGGCAAAATGTTACCCAGGTGAGTCTGTTTCTCATTTTAAATAATTCTGAAAATATGTGAAATACTCAGTAAGTGTTCCCTCTCTTTTCCTAAGAGTCCAAATGATGTCCAAACTGTAGATACACACCAGCCTAGGATATAGGAAATGTTCTTACTACTACTAAGTTTGGGAGTTATTTTTAAAACGGGCTTTTAAATTCAGTTAATAAACAGAATTTTTTCCCCTTGAAGAGGGCTTAGGAGGGACAGTTACACACCTCATGATAGTTTCATGAATGGAAAATTTGACACTAAGTTGGGAATGCAAATCATACTGCTGTAAGCAGATGTGACATGCAGAAGGTTAACCCCAGCATCTGGTATGCCCTCCTCTTGTATTAGGACATGAGTGTTAGAATTGCAACAGTGACCAGTGCATGTTTAAGAACAGAATATGTCAAAGAAGTTCAGATAAACAAGAACTAGAGAAACTGAGAGAGAGAGAGACATGAAAAAGAACGAGAGACAGAAAATATGACATTGGAAGAAAATTGCAACGATATCGCAGGCCACAGAAATATCGAGAAATTTTATAGGTAAGTACATCAATTAAAGGCAGTCAGAATTTTTTGGTTATGAATAATGAATAAATAAAATCATACAGTCAAATTAGCTCATTTCCTTTTCCTATTTATAGATATTGTATTTAAATAAATAAATACCAAATTTGGAGGTAACATGGCCAAGTGCATCCCTACTTTCTGTTCTCTTCTTTTTCACTATCCTTAGTGAAATGGGCACACAGGGCCTTTGCTTTAAACTGATACTCCCCTAATTCCTGCTAAAGCAATCTGTAAGAGAGGCATCTTAAGGAAGTATGTGGAGGACTCCTAATGGTAAAGTGCTATTCTACCCACTATTGCAGTTATGAAAGTTAAAACTTAAAGATATTTGCAATTGCACCAACATTTAATTAGCAATGCTACATCACTGTTGGCACCAGAAGGCCCTGAAAAAACTATTGTTGTGGCTTTGCTGATAGACAGCTTGTCAGGAAATGATCAGTATTGGCCATGATTTGGGGCTAATTTCATGGATGTTTTCCAGTTTCCGTGATCTTCCTTTCCCCTTTTCCAAACAAAAGTGCTTCTGAAAATTTCTGTTTAACATCTTTCACTTTGAATAAAGAAAACACAAAACATTCCCCTTGCAGCTGGTATGGGTGAAATTACTTCTCTGGAGGGACCAGCAGATGAAGGGTCTTGTTTGAGAAGCACCAGGCAGAAGGTTGCATTCTGTATCAGAGCCCACACTCAGACCTGCAACCTGAGATCTGTCCCTCACCCCCCTTTCCACCTACACACACGCACACACACACATACATACACACACCATCTAAATGAACACAGATGGCTGGCACCCAGAGTAGGCATCTAGGAAAACAGCCTCAGGCATCTCTGGTTGCTGTCATTTCACTCTACAAATAGAGAACCTTCAAGATGCCTGTGTTGTTTCTTAATCTGAGATCACTCCCGTTTGGGCGTTTAGCCACTTCCTGTTGGGAAATGTACCAGAAGCATCAGAAAGATACCCAGAGACTGATTTGACTAAAATAAAATATTTCTTTAAATTCACTGGTTGTATAGTATTATATTTAACGAAAGCCATATTATGATAAAATCCATATCGGCACTATTTGTTTTTCCTCTGGAGCCACATAGCATCACCTGATCCATTTGTTTCTCTGTGGGAAATACATTAATTTTTCAAAAGTAATATAAAAGAGGATAAAGCCAAACTTCACAAATGCTGAAAAACAATCTAAATCTTTATACACCCCAAATCAAATGGAGCATATGTTTTCCTCCATTTATTTCTGTATAAAGTATGCAAACAATTACCTAGATTTGGAGGGCATAATTATGAAGGGGTTGATATCTAAAAGGTTATTATTGATTTATAGAGTTCTCCAGTTTAATCGAAGACAGATTTAGGAATAAGAAAAAAAAACACCGCTTTTTCCAAGAACAATAAATGTCTCAAAGGGGAAATGTCAGATTTAAGAGTAATTTTTATAAAACATTTATACTATAGTTTGTGGATCTGGGAGGCGTTTCTCATTTGAACAACTTCTATGCAATGAACATTTTGTAGAGCCATCTCACTCGTTGTCGTACATTTTATACGCCTCAAAATGCAGTGATTAAATTCCTAGGATAATTTTTGTTACGTTTGAATTCCTCATTTTCCATTATGGATTTATAATCCTCAGTCTGCAGATTAAATACCATATAACAAATATACAATATTTATTTAAACAAGAAATTTATTTTAATTCACTCCCCATCATGTGTGCATGTTCTTTCTCTCTGTCTCTTGCACACAAATGCACACACCATAAATTCATCTAATGTGATATTGCTTAATATTAGCATGTGACAGTATAATAAAAATTAAACCTTGCATCAAATTTTCTTTTTTTAGGGAAAAATTTAATTTACCAAGTCACTCACAAGTGCTTAAGCATACCTTAAACAGGATTTTAAATTATATAAAATCTTCCTAATTTGTGGTTTTTATGTAAAGATTGGGCCATTGCCAATAATACAAAGGCTAAATGTTGTAAAAAGTGAAAAACAAAAAGAGAAACAAGATGTTGCAGACTTAGATTTGTGCATGAACTTAATAACATCCTCCAACCACATACATAAACCTATAAAGTCTGTGACAGATCACATTTGTTACTCTTTGTAATCTGCCTTGTACCTGAGGACTATTTGATTCCTAAAACCAGCATTCACAATGATAATAATAGCCAAGGATCTCCACTTCAGGCCAAGATGGAGTAACAAAGACTGGATTTACCTCCTACTTTGAGCAAATTGCAAACTGGACAAAATATGTGAAACAACAATTTTCAGACGTTGGGCAACAGGCAGCACAGGACAGTTATCCCTGAGAGAAGGGGATAACAGGGGGAGTCCTACGATTACTCCAGCTTAATGACTAGTCAGTTTCCAGGCTGCAGCACAGAGAGGGGCAACCCAGGGTCTGGTAGTCTGGCTGAGTTGAAGGAGACAGAATTGACTTTCAGAGAGGCTAAGATATCTAGGATTTGTGGGATGGACTATCGAAGAGAGGGAGCAACACAGGCAAAGAGAGAGTAGAGAAGAGGAGAGGAAAGGGGAGGGGAGGAGAGGGGAGGTAGGGAGGGTAGGGAAGGGAGAGATCTCTAGAGATCTGCAGAGGGGTCCCCTACAGGCTTCGGCCGAGAATTGATTTGTATATGCAAAAAAGTAAACTACCTGACACCAGGGGAAGAAACACTGGAAAGGGATAGGGAGATCCATAGAGATAGGAATAATTGTGTTCCCACCAGCCAGAGTGGAAAGAACTCATAACTCAGGAGATAGATAGAATCCTTAGAAAGATATTACCTCAATAGGGGGCTAAAATAGCTGTGGACCAAAGTCTCTTTGAACTCACCCTGACAAAGTTTAAAAGCAAGCTTTGAAAAGATCCAATCAATTCCAAGTAACTTAGCTGCATGTCAGAGTGAAATCCAACACTAATTAAGGAATACAACAACATCCAGCAATCAAAGACAAAATTTACAATGCCTGGCGTGTAATAAAAATTTACCAAGTATGCAATGTACAATAAAGCAGGAAAATATGAACCATGACTGGGAAAAACTCAATTAGTAGAAACAGACTTAGAAATGACAAAGATGATGGAACTAGCAGACAAGGACTTTAAACAACTGTTATAGTCAACTGTTATACGTTTAAGAATTTAGAGAAAAACATAAGCATTATGAGGACAGAGATAGAAGATATAAAAAAGACTCCAATAGAACTTCTAGAGATGAAAATACAACATCTATAATCAAATGTAATAATAGCTAGAACTTCATGAGCCTTGACTAGGTGCCAGGCACTGGGCTGATTATTTTACATGTATCTCATTTAACTTTACCCTCACCTCTATAAAGCAAGTGTTAAAGATTCGAGGATTCGAAATGACAAACAATTGTACAGGATCATAGAGCTGAAACTTGAAACTGGGTAGCCCCCCTCCAAGGCTCATGCTTTTAAGCAACATTCCAGATTGTTTGCAACAAAATATAATTCGGTTTAAAGAATGAACTTCATCTGAGGAATTTAACTGAAATTCTTAAAGGAGCTCATTAAAAATGACATACCTGCATGGTCAAGGCATAGGTGTAGATTTATTGGAGATCAGATAGATTTTTCTAAGAGTAAGTTGTAAGATTTGAGATGGAGAATGATTGAACTTATTTAATATCCTGCTGTTTTCTCAGGAAGATATGATAGAGATGAGTTGAAGGGACCCGGCAACTTAACAGTGGAACGAAATGATGTAAGATTGTTCACAGCTCTTTTTCTTGCTGTTAAAGTATTCTACAATTGGCACTTCAGTTAAAGTGTGGCAATAAGAAGAAGAATATAATGATATTAGATAAAGTTTATTGCATGATTGCCACATGTCATGCTAAAGTACATGTATTACCACATTTAATCTTTACAACAACCCTTTGAGAAAGATTCTACTCTTATTTATATAGAGTGGAGGTGAGAGATTACCTGTCCTTCCCAAGGTTACATGGACAAAAGTCATGCAAAGTATTTCTTGTATAGAATCATCTTTGTAAAGGAGTTTAATAGTTTCTGTTCCATTACAACTTTTTTGTACAAGACATTTACTTTAATATTTTCCATATAATATGATTTTATATAAAGACTATTTTATAAATTAGCCTTAACTATAATCAACACACTATGCAATGGATAAAGGATGAAAGCACATAGATTTTTTAAAAACCCAAAATGTCTTGATATACTGGTATGAATGCCATCAATAAGTAATCATATTTATTCTCCAAAGTACATTAACTTAAACCCACGGGTCTATCTATTGTAAGATAAAAACGTTTTGGCCTCAATTCCTGGAGCCCATAATTACGTCAAGGAATTATTTATTTTCTGAATAATACCCACATGCTTAATTAACCTTTATGTCCTCATACCGAGACTTTTAGGCAACAGGGGCAATCTGACACTTTTTCACTTCTTGCAAGTAGGACGGAAAGTCCGCTTGAATGACTGTGTCAGGTCACAGAATAAGTATGTCAGTAATAAAATAAGAACTGAGATTCTCATAAATAGATTCTTGCTCTAATATCTCACATGTTCATAAAAGCCACTTTCCACGCACAAGAGGTGAGTGACCCTCTGCTGGGCTGCAGTAGTCTGGGCATGACTCAACGGCGGTCGGGAGGGGCTCAGTGAGGGCTTCCTCTATACCTTGCACAATTCAATTTAATTCTAGTTCAACAAACATTTATTGAGCACCTACAAAGTTCCAGATGCTACTCTAGTTGTCTGATCCGGATATCTATTTAACAAATAAACTAGGCTATCGTGTCTAATTTAGTTCCAGCTCTACCCTGGAAAATCAGTCAAATGCGTACTCACAAGACAGAGAGTAGAAAACCAACCTCGTGATCCGATTGTGGCATTGACCTATAGGCTAGAGGCACTGCTGTTGTGTCAATCAGGAACCGAGTCGCACAAGTTTGATTTCATGGGCTAGAAAACGTTTCTAAAAACTGAGGACCAACATAGATCAAGCAGAGTAAAAACCAAAGAGCAAACCACCGTCAGCTATCACCATCAACAAACACATACAAGAAATATAACATCAAAGAAGTATAACATCAAACAAGTAGGAAGAGTATAATCTTTTGTCCCTATCAGCATAAAGGTAGTTATTTAAATTGAGTCAATTTAGTTTTGTGCAAGAAAACTCACTACGTTTTCCCTGTTGTTCTCATTTCAACATGGACCAGTGAAAACCTTGTCAGACTGGTACCCCCTTGCAAATAAGAGTTTAAGAATCATTTCTGTGGATGCATTTTAGTATTAGCAACATAAACATTGGACTAAGAAAAGAGAGGTGCAGCCACACACCAGGGGGCAGTCTTGAAGGATGCACTGTGTTGCCTCTTTGGAGGTGTCACTAAAGGCAGGTGCCTCTCGCTGCCAGATATGCCCTCTTTGGAAAGGAAGATGAGCAACATATAGAAGTGCTATGATTTCATTATTCATTACCTGCATTATTCTTGAGGCTAAAATGTAGATAAATATGGGGTATATCTCTGCCTCATGAGTGTAACTACCAAATTATGAAATCTATACGGATTTCATTCAGACCAGTGGTTACAAACTTTTTTTGGATCACAAACTATTTTGAAAATCAGATGAAAGCTATGAACTTTTTCCCTCTTAAAACTACACATATGCATACACATACAAATAGTTTGCACATATTCCAGAGGGAACTCTAAAGCCCATACATAAATGAATCCAGTTTAGAGATCTCAGCTTTAGTGTATGAAGAGATTGGAAGTATTCACCACTATTATTCCACGTTATTTGCGTTTCCGTATATTATTTTAGTTTCCATATGATACCCAGAAAGCCCTTAATCACTGTCTTTGCAGCAGCCTTCCCTCATAGCCCCCCAAACATATTCCTGGAGTGGAAGTTAGATTTTCATCTTGGCTCCTGGTTTTCACTACTTCTAGCTCCCTGCCAGGCCTGGACTGCATTTGGCTGGGGCCCTGACAACCTGTCTAGCTCTAACATCTTTTCCTCAAGGTCTGGATCTTGTTCCTGTTCCCTTTACCACAGGTTGGTAGCTAGCTTAAACTGGATGGTGTGAAAGAAGTCTCCCTCCTATTATGGAACCAAAGAACCAAGATGCTATCAGCTGACCTTCATGTATTACTGCTGCCTAAAGACTATTGTCATGGTGCTTCTACTCTGAGATCAGACTTAAATATAATTGCAAGTTGGAATCAGACCTGAGGTCACCATTACTCGTGTGCACATCCTAAGTTTAAGTACTGGCCAAGGTCCTTAGGTACTTGGTGGAGCAAATTCATCCCCCCTAAGCCTTATTTACACTTTTCTCCATCCAGCCTTGACATAGAAGTCCAGCAGGCCTGAGAGTTATGACGTCATCAGAGTTGACTTAAGTCCACTTCTCTGTATGGAAAGAAATGGTCAAGACAGGTCTTGAGATGTTTCCTCACTGGTCATTTAATAATATTGACTTCTAGTCAACAGGGAGTGGGTCTCAGCAAAGTTTAATGGGCTAGTCTTCAACTCTCTGATTAGGGAATTTTAGTAATAGATGGACCTTCCACAGAAAGCATAATCATTTTAGATTAACCGTTAGTTTGAGGCTAATTGAAGATCATTCCTTAAAGTCTTTGAATTCAGTGATGATAAGAACCCCCCTGTTGTTAGAAAAGATTAAAAACCATACAAATGTGGTAGACACTGAGCTATCATTAAGCGCACGGAGCTATTTTAACTAAAATGTATTGGATATTTAGTAAGTACTTAGAAAATGTCCAACAAGTGTAAGTTATTTATATTACTATTATTATTTTGTGTGTGTGCCAAACATTGTACTAGATGCCTTACATGGATTATTTCATTTAATGCTCAGAAACGCTCTCTGAGGCAAGTACTATTACCTCCAGTTTAAAGTCAGCTCAGAGAGGCCAAGTAAGCTGCTCAGGGTCACTGGTAGAACTGTAATTCAAACGCCTGATTCCAACACGTATGCTCTAAGCCACTGTACTGTATTGCATCTCTATCACAAAGAAAATTTTCCCTGAAATGGCCTCACAAAATAAATGTAGATTTTTAGCAAGGCTTTTGTTCACAATATGTAAAATCACAGTATGTGAAACAAAAATTCTTAATACATATAAACCCAAAACATGTAAACACATGTAAACACGTCAAATGTTTGGAATAGTACCTTGTTACATACATATCAGAATAGTACCTTGTTACATACATATCAAATATCCTGATATGTTTTCCACTCTTTTATTTTCCAATGAAAGAATAAATTCCAGGCCAAGAGAAAAGTTCTCTAGCCAATGATTTCAAGCTCAAAATCATTGGCATGCTGCAGTTTTTCATTCAACGCATGTTTGAGTGCCTTCTGTGTGTGAAGCGTTGTGCTTGACACTGGCCATGGTGTTCTGAGTTAGGGGCCAACTGAATGTGGACTGGCTAAATAACTTCACCATAAGAGACATTCTATAACAGGTGATTTATTCTGATTCAGTCCTAGAAATGGATTGGATTTCTTGGTTATTCTAGGGGCCTCCCCCTTTATCAGACCAATCTAAGACCTGGCAGTACTAATTCCATTGAATAATGGATTGGCAGTCTTCTAACACCCAAGCATTGATCAAATTGATCAAATAGAAAATTGATCAAATGCTGAATAAAATAACCCAGGATAGTCAGGAGCAGAATATGCTGGCCGTTACTTCTCTACTAGATGCGTAAACTTATCTTTAGATAAGTAGACTCCCCAAAATGGCTACGATCCCTTCATTTGTTAAAAACACGCCAAAAAAGTTGTTAAACCCTTCAATCTCAATAATAACCTCCAAGGACTTAACAATTTAAGTAAAGACCAGTTTTATAGTTATTATTTTCTTGAACAATGAGCATTTGGTGCCTAAGTGAACTCTGGAGCTCTGTGTCCGTTAAATATTATAGTACAGACTTGAAAGTGAAAACCCGCTTGCTATTCTAAAAAGCATCTTCACACTGGTTGTCTATATCACCACTGCCACTCTTTTCCCAGTAGACAAAAAGCCCAGGCTACCTTTTGTAGGAGAACAAGGATTAGCCTAGGAAAACTCACCACTTTTGTTTTCATCTTGGAGAGAGAAAATCACTGACTGCATGAATCACTGAGATGGATAAATCATTGAGATAGGCTAGCCAGAGTAAATCTCCCTGGAGGTCTCTTGTTTCATTTTCTCTAGATGTCTGGTGTGCTTAAATAACACAGTGTTTCCTAAACTTTTACCATCATTTTTCAGTGTTAGAAGGATTGTTAATAACCAGGGTCTTCATGAAGCATTAGAAAATTCCAGGGCCAACAGATAGTCTAAACTGAAAGTGCTTCTGTCAAAATTCCCTTAAGTGAGGATTGCTCCTGTTACAGCTGCATGAACAGTGACATTGGTGGTTGGTAATCTTGCACTGGGTCAGGGTTCACCATGATATTTTCTTAAGCAAGAAGAGTATAGGGTGGATTGACTATTAATACTGCCTGTGAATACTGTCCAAGTATCTAATTCACAAGGATCCTACAGTGTCCACAACTGCTCACTTCCTCATGGGTTTGCGATGGGGCCCACTAGTATAAACTTACAGTTTTCTTCATTTTTCCCCTTAGGGTGTACACATTAAGGATTGTTATATCTACTTGGAGAATTGACATCTTTATCCTTACGTAATGCCCTTCATCTACCCTGATACATTTTTGCTATGAGATCTGCTCTGTCTGAAATTAATTTAGATACTCTTGCTTTCACTGGTTAGTGTTAGCATGGTATATCCTCTTCCATTGATTTACTTTTAAGAGATATGTGCCTTTATATTTAAAGTAGGTTTCTTGTAGACAACTTATAGTTGGATCCTGTTTTTTGATCCACTTTGACTATCTTTGTATTTTTTTTAATTGAGTTCATAATAGTTTACGTTAACGTGAGATTTCAGGTGTACATTATTCCTTGTCTGTCACTATGTAAGTGCTCTACTTCACCCCCTGTGCCCATGCCCCATTCCCCTTCCCCTAGTAACCACTGAACTGTTTTGTTTGTCCATGTGTTTGTTTATATTCCACATATGAATGAACTCATATGGTGTTTGTCTTTCTCAGTCTGGCTTATTTCACTTAGCATAATTCCCTCCAGGTCCATCCATGTTGTTGCAAATGGGATGATTTTGTCTTTTTTATGGCTGAGTAGTATTCCATTGTATATATATATACCACATCTTCTTTATCCAATCATTGGTCAATGGGCACTTGGATTGTTTACATGTCTTGGCTATTTTGAACAGTGTTGCAATGAACGTAGGGGGACATATGTTACTTTAGATTGTTGGTTGCTTGGGTAAATACCCAGCAGTGGGATAGCTGGGTCATATGGTAATGCTATTTTTAGTTTTTTGAGGACTCTCCATACTGTTTTCCAAAGTGGCTGCACCACTTTGGAAATGCATTCTCACCAGCAGTGTATGAGGGTTCCATTTTCTCCACACCCTCTCCAACATTTGTTATTTTTACTCCTAGGGATTATAGCCATTTTAACAAGTGTAAGGTGGTATCTTAGTGTAGTTTTGATTTGCATTTCCGTGATGATTAGTGATGTTGAATATCTTTTCATGTACTTATTGGCCATCTGTATATCTTTAGAAAAATGTCTGTTCATATCCTCTGCCCATTTTTTGATTGGCCTGTTTGTTTTTTTGTTGTTCAGTTGTGTGAGTTCCTTATATATTATGGAGATTAACCCCTTATTGGATATATGATTTGCAAATACTTTCTCCCAATTGGTGGGCTGTCTTTTTGTTTTGATCCTAGTTTCTTTTGCCTTGCAGAAGCTCTTTAGTCTGATGAAGTACCGCTTGTTGATTTTTTTCTTTTGCTTCTCTTGTCTGAGAAGACGTATTCAAAAGGATCCTTTTAAGTTCGATGTCAAAGAGTGTACTACCTATATCATCTTCCAGGAGCTTTATGGTTTCAGGACTTATCTTAAAGTCTTTGATCCACTTTGAGTTTATTTTTGTGTATGGCATGAGATAATGGTCTACTTTCATTCTTTTGCATGTGGCTGTCCAGTTTTCCCAACACCATTTATTGAAGAGACTGTCGTTTTCTCCACTGTATGTTCTTGGCACCTTTGTCGAAGGTTAGCTGTCCGTAGATGCGCAGTTTTATTTCTGGGCTTTCAGTTGTGTTCCACTAATCTGTGTACCTGTTTTTGTACAAGTACTATACTGTTTTGATGACTATGGCTTTGTAGTACATTTTGAAGTCAGGGATTGTGATGCCTCCAGCTTTGTTCTTTTTTCTCAGTATTGCTTTAGCAATTCAGGGTCTTTGATTGCCCTATATGAACTTTAGGATTCTTTGTTCTATTTGCATGAAGAATGTCACTGGGATTCTAATTGGGATTGCACTGGATCTGTAGATTGCTTTGGGTAGTATGGACATTTTAACTATGTTTATTCTTCCAATCCACGTGCATGGAATCTCTTTCCATCTTTTTGTGTCATCTATTTCTTTCAATAGTGTCTTATAGTTTTCGTTGTATAAGTCCTCCACATCCTTGGTTAACTTTATTCCTAGATACTTTACTCTTTTTGTTGCAATTGTAAATGGAATTGTATCCTTGAGTTCTCTTTCTGTAAGTTCATTATTAGAGTATAGAAATGCAACTGAATTTTGTAAGTTGATTTTGTACCCTCCAAGTTTACTGCAGTTGTTAATTATTTCTAATAGTTTTCTGATGTATTCTTTAGGGTTTTCCATACATAAGATCATGTTGTCTGCAAGCAGCTAGAGTTTCACTTCTTCACTCCCTATTTGGATTCCTTTTATTCCTTTCTCTTGCCTAATTGCTCTGGCCAAAACCTCCAGAACTATGTTGAATAAGAGTGGTGAGAGTGGGCATCCTTGTCTTGTTCCTGTTTTCAGAGGGATGGTGTTCAGTTTTTCCCCATTATGTATGGTGTTGGCTGTGCCTTTGGCATATATGGCCTTTATTATGTTGAGGTAATTTCCTTCTATTCCCATTTTGTTAAGAGTTTTTATCATAAATGGCTGTTGGATCTTATCAAATGCTTTCTCTGTGTCTATTGAGATGATCATGTGGTTTTTATTCCTCATTTTGTTAATGTGTACCCCACTGATTGATTTGTGGGTGTTGAACCATCCCTGTGTCCCTGGTATGAATCCCATTTGATCATGATGTATGATCTTTTTGATGTATTTGATTTGATGGCATCAATATGGGTTGCCAATATTTTGTTGAGGATTTTTGCATCTATGTTCATCAGCAATATCGGCCTGTGGTTTTCCTGTTTTGTGTTGTGCTTGTCAGGCTTTGGTATCAGAGTGATGTTGGCTTTGTAGAATGTGTTAGGAAGCAGTCCATCTTCTCTAATTTTTTGGAATAGCTTGAGAAGCATAGGTATTAAATCCTCTCTGAAGGTTTGGTAGCATTCTTCAAGCATCTTCCAGATGGAAAGCCATCTGGTCCTGGGCTTTCATTTTTTGGGATGCTTTTGATTATTGTTTCAATCTCTTCCTTGTGATTGGTCTGTTCAGATTATCTATTTCTTCTTGATTCAGCTTTGGGAGGTTGTAAGAGTGTAAGAATATATCCATTTCCTATAGACTGTCCATTTTATTGGCATTTAGCTTTTCATAATCTTCTCTTATAATCCATTGTATTTCTGTGGTATCCATTGTTATTTCTCCTGTTTCATTTCTAATTTTATTTATTTGAGCTTTCTCTCTTTTTTTCTTTGTAAGTCTGGCCAGGGGTTTGTCAATTTTGTTTTGACAATCTTTGTGTTTTGATTGGTGCATTTAGACCATTGATGTTCAAAGTGGTTACTGATATAGTTAGATTAATATCTACCATATTTGTTACTATGTTCTATAAGTTGCCCTTTTTCTTTGCTCTATTTTGTGTTCCATTTTTTTCCCTGCCTTTTGTGGTTTTAATTGAGCATTTTATATGATTCCATTTTCTCTCTTTTCTTAGCATACTAGTAGTATTTCTTTTTACTTTTTTAAGCAATTGCCCTAGAGGTTTCAATATACATTTACAACTAATCCAAGACCACTTTCAAATAATACTATACCACTTCACAAGTAGGGTGAATACTTTATAATAACAACATCATTCTAATTCCTCCCTCCCATTCCTTGTATCATATCTGTCTTTCATTTTACTTATTCATCAGCATACATAAGCATATATATAAGAATAATTAAATACATAGTTGCTATTATTTTGAAAAAAACTGCTATCTGTTAGATCAATTAGTAATAAGAAAAATAAAATTTAGTTTATCTTTACTTCTTGTCTCTTTGATACACTTCTGTTCTTTATGTAGATCCAAATTTTTGACCTATATAATTTTCCTTCACTCTAAAGAAATTATTTTAACATTTCCCACTACATAGCTACATGGGTCTACTGGCAATAACCTCCCTCAACTTTTGTTTGTCTGAGAAAGTCTTAATTTTTCCTTCAGTTTTGAAGGGTAATTTTGCAGGGTACAAATTTCTGGGTTGTTGGGTTTTTTTCTCTCAACACTTTAAATATTTCACTGCACTCTCTTCTTGCTTGCATGTAAAAAGTCAGATATAATTCTTATCTTTGCTCCTTGTAGACAAAGTGTTTGTTTCCTCTGGCTTCTTTCAGGATTTTTTTCTTTATCTTTGATTTTCTGTAATTTGTAGTGTTTTTGGGGCATTTATCCTTCTTGGTATTCTCTGAGCTTCCCGGATCTGTAGTTTGATGTCTGACATTAATTTGGGGAAAATTCTCAGTCATTATTCTTTCAAATATTTCTTATTTCCCTTTTTCTCTTTTTTCTCCTTCTGGTATTCCAATTACATGTGTGTTTTGTGGTTGTCCCACAGTTCTTGTATATTCTGTTCTGGGTTTTCAGTCTTTTTTTCTTTTTGTTTTTCAGTTTTGGAACATTCTACTGAGATCTCCTCAAGCTCAGAGATTCTCTCCGCAGTCATGTCCAGTCTACTAATAAACCCATTAAAGGCGTTCTTCGTTACTGTTATAGTGTTTTTGATCTCTTGTATTTCTTTTTGGTTCTTAGAATTTCCATCTCTTGCTTACGTCATCCATCTGTCCTTGTGTGCTGTCTACTTTATCTATTACAGCCCTTAGCATATTAATCATAGTTGTTTTAAATTCCTGATCTGAGAATTTCAACATTTCTGCCAGTCTGAGTCTGGTTTTGATGCTTCTTCTGCCTCTTCGAACTGTGTTTTTTGCCTTTTTGATGTCTTGTAATTTTTTTGTGGTAGCCAGACCTGGGTAAAAGGCATTGCTGTAAATAAGTCTTTAGTAATGTGAGGTGTGGGAGGAGCGGAAGTGTTCTATAGCCTTGTGATTAGGTCTCAGTCTTTTAGTGAGCTTATACCTCTGGATTGTGAACTCTACATGTGCTTATCAGTTTTCTCACTCCCTTTGGGTGTGAGAAGTGGGCTAGACTGGGCTGGAGTTGGGTATTTCCCTTCCCCCACATGAAAGACTAGAGGAGGTTGGAATTGAGTATTTCCCTTATTCCTCATAGAAGTGTAGATCCAGCTGGCCTGGGGTATTTACCTTTTCCCAGGTAGGTTAGTCTCTGCTAAAACTCTAGCAGATTCGGCTCTGGTCAAACAGTTTCTCCCAGGGGCAGGTCTTGTTAAGAAGGATAGAATGCTCTGGCGTATTTCAAAATGGTTCCTTTTCCCCTCCCTCTGCTGGAAACATGAAAGTATTTTTCACCAAAATTCCCTGTGAGGACCTGGTAGAGCTCCTGGAGGTGAAACTCACAAAATTATGGGGGTTCCCCTATTACTGGGCCCCCTTGGAGTTTAACTCTCAGAGTTGTCCACACTGAGCCTCCAGGAATTCATCAGTTACAGTACAGATTTCCCCACCCCAGCCCTGTGTCTGTGGAGGTTGCAACTTGTGGGATTCTGCTCCAGGAAGTTAGGATCCCCTGTATTTACCTGTTAGTCTCTCCAATTTTGGGGGCAGCAATGTACCCTGTGACCTCACTTCTCTGATGGATCTAAGAAGACTTGTTGACTTTTCAGTTTGTTTAGCTTTTGACTTATTGTTAGGTTAGAGTGGCAACTTCCAAGCTTCCTACAAGCCAGCCTGGAAACAAGAAGTTTGCCATATGTATTTCAATAGACTATTTTATGGCGGTATGTGTAACTCAAACTGGTATAGATATGGAAAAGAGGGTGGGGTAGAAATGGGACAGGTCTCTGCCATCAGAAATGAATGAAAAAAAAAAAGCAGAAGAGAAAAGGAACAATATTAGAAATGAGATGGAGAGGTGCTTGGGATTGGGAAAATGAACATTAAGGGAGAATCAACATTATCTGTAAATTTTTAAAAAAATAATAAAATGTATTTATGTACTACTTACATAATACAAAGTTAATACAATTTAGTAAGAAATAGAGAAGACAAGGAAAGAGAAAAGAAATAGAAGGAAAGGGAGAGAGGCAATCATATTACAATTGAACATAGTAAAACACTTTTGGTGGTAGGGGCAGGGCGGGAAGCAGTTTGGGGTCAACAAGAACAGTGCAATTACAAAATACTCTACTCATGTATACATGGCCTAAGTGATGAAGCCAGGAATAAAACCCAGATTTCCCAATTCCTGGCCCTGGGCCTTATGTATTAAATCATGTTGCCTCTGCTGTCAGATAATCATCTTGCATCTGGAACATAAATACAGCCAATTCAGATATGCATCTTGATCTTATCATGTGGTTAGCAATTCATGCTGTTATTATTGTCAATAGGACTGCATCCCATTAATACCACGTCCACTTTTTGGCAACAAATCTAGTGGCATAAGGTGGATAAATACAATATAAAATGTGGTCAAAGAAAATCACCCTCATTCCAAATACCACAAGACATGAGAGGAAACTCCCAGGTAGTGCTACTGTGGGGAATCTGCAAGAAGTCAAAGGGAAAAACTGAGAAAATTTATTTTAAATTAAGATTTGTTCAGCTTTGGTAACTCTCAATCAGTGGTATTTTTTTTAAGTGTAATGATTTGATTAGAAATCTATTTTTTTAATTAAATGCCAGTCTTTAAGAGATAATCTTTTCTATCTGCAGTGCTCAAGTGAAATCCACACAATCCCCATTTATATTGCTTAGGTTTCTTTTTCAAATTAATGGGTACTATATGCCACACAGAGTAGGGAATTGATGATCAGTATTAGTTATCTGGTGGATGATGAGTGATCAGCTTTGTTGCAAGTTTTGACATTGCATCAATGGAAGAATAAACTCTGCGTCTTGTGTTTCCCCTCCAAACACAATAATTTTGTGTTCGAAATGCTAGATTGTCTTTAAAAGCTAAACTACAATTAGTACACCCACATTCACAGCAGCATTATTTACAATAGTCCAAAGGTGGAAACAGCTAAAGCGTCCATTGTCAGATGAATGGATGAATAAAATGTGGTATAAACATACAGTGGGCATTATTCAGCCTTCAAAAACAAGGAAATACTGATACATGCTCCATAAATGAACCTTGAAGACATTATGCTAAATGAAATAAGCCAGTCACAAAAGGACAAAAATTGTGTGATTCCACTTATGTGAGGTACCTGGAGTAATCATATTCATAGAGACAGAAAGAAGAATGGTGTTTTCCAGGGGGTGGGGAAGAGGGGAATAGGGAGTTAGTGTTTAATGGGAAACAGTTGGGATTTTCAGTTGGGAAAGATGAAAAAATTCTGGAGATGGATGGTGGTAACGGTTGTACGACAATATGAATGTACTTAATGTCACCAAACTGTATACTTAAAAATGGTTAAAATGATAAATTTTATGTTATGTATAGGTTACCACAATAAAAAAAAAAATCCTAAACTACATTTTATCAATCACTTTTAATTTAAATGTATCAACTCTTGAGTTGTCCACAGGAAATTTGATTTAGCTATTTATGATATTGATATCCACATTACAAATAGTTTCTTAATGGCAATGTAGACTTTGAAGGTTTTTCCTTAAGCAAAGGAAACCAATACTAGTAAATCTCAAAAGAGAAGCTGAGAGTTGGATCAGAATTCAAATGACATAATGTGGACTACCACATAGCGCAACAATATTGGGGAAGGTAAAGTTAATGTTATATAATATTATAAAATAAGGTCTGTTTCTGAGGTTCATGCCTGGAAATGCTATTTTTAAAGTCTAAATAAGAAGTTCTGGAAGTGGTCATCTCAAATAGTTTTGGTATTTCATCTTCTGGCTCTGGTTAGAAACATTTTGTCCTCTTCCCATCAATGCTCCTTTGAGATCTTTTCTGAATTAAGAAGAGTATTATTTGTGATAATACTCTTCTTTAACAAATTTGTGTCCTGAAAGGTGATTGGCCCACAGTAACTGGTTGAGCTAGAAGGGCTCTCAGTACACAAATCATGCAAAGATTTCCTCTGCCTAGCAGCACCTGTAGTGATTGGTGCAACCATCAGTCTGGGCCTCACATAGGTTGAGGAAGATTGACATTATCTTGTGTTTTTGATTCAAGCTAGTCTTCTTGTATACTTCTGTGATTAGACTTGTGTAGAGTCTAATCACTGCCTGAGAGTATTATGTGAGAAGGAGCTGAATATCAACCCCTTGGGAAATAGAAAACAAATAGAATCATAGTACTTCAAACTTAACTAGTCTCAAGGAATAATCTGGTGAGGCCCTGACTTCACAGATTCATTCAGTCAGAAGATTGCTATTAATCACCTACTATGTACTGGGGACTGTGCTGGTCCAGTCTAGTGGGGCAATGATGATTATAATATAGACAATATAATCAGTTTAAGAGAGGTATAAAATTTTATAAGGACTTAAAGGGAGATCATTTTTGATTGGGGAATTATGTTTTCATGGAAAGGACCATCGCAATTAGGAGAGAGTGTGAGGCCATGTCAGTACATCCAATAAGGAGGAATCCATTCTGTTTATCCTAGTTGTCCAAGGAATATACTTATGGCTGAAGTATACAGTAAAAATCAGAAGAGGCAATATGACCAGAAAGTTAGGTTAGGGACATAATATAGAATGTCAGATTGAAGATTTTTCAGGAATACAAAGAGTTTGTGAAAGGAGGAATTATTATAGCCAGAAGCATAGCCAGATTCTTATAGCAAGGAGAAACCTGGAAAAGAAGTTGTAAATGAATGGTGATGTGGAGAGTAAGCATGTAAAATGGATATTACTCTTTTTGATTGCCTTCTCCCTGGGTCTCACGGTCTGACCACTGACATGAGAATCATGAGTCGGACAGACTGACCTTTGCTTTCACAAAAGTTTCTCTAAAACAGGGCTTCTCAAAATTTTCAAAGTGCACACAGATAACCTGGGGATCTTGTTAAAATTCAGATTCTGATTCAATAGTCTGGAGCGAGGCCCAAGCTTCTGAATTTCTGGAAAGCTTCTAGGTGCTGCTGCTGCCTCTTGCAGGCGGACACGTTGATTAGCCAGGCTTTAAAGTTATATCATTAGTCTTAAATTCTCAACAACCAATTCATCCACATATTCTCTTATAAATTGTTGAAAAGACACAACTTTTGGAGATTGCGCTCATGGGGCACACAACCATTTCTCCTGCACCCACAACTGCGTCGTCTCCCCATTCCCAGCTCAGGATCACCATTGATTCGTGTTCTGTGTCAGGAAGATGAATTGGGCTTTGGTAGAACGGACTGGAGTAGGAAGGACCTGACTTAGGGGCTACAGTCCAGGTGAGAGATGACGAGGGCCCCTCGATGAGGGACTGCAGAAACAAGGATAGATAGCGTAGAGTGCTTGGAATAAGTGAGATTCACCTGACTTATGGCATGATCCATCTGAGATTTATAACAATTTAAAAAATCAAATTAGCTAGCACACATGAATTCCTAAGCTAATGAGCCCTTACCACCTGCCTTGTTCCACCTCAGGCTGCAGGTAGCCTGTGAGCAGGCTTGGATCAATTAGGCAACGTAATTGAAGCCAAATGTAATTAATTATATAATTTGGGGCTGTTCGAGTTTAATTTCACTAAATCACATTATGAAACTGGGGCATTATGAAGGATTAGTGAGAAAAGGGAAACAGGCTTGTGTAAAGCTTTCCCAGGAGCTGTAATACATGTAGCATTTCTTGACCTGATACCCTTAGGAGAAGTGCAGTTGCTCTAAACTCCCCCATTATTATTGATAAAAATCCTTGTGCCCTGCACACTCATGAGTTTGTGATCAAGCAGTTGCTAGTGAAAAAGCATAAATGAGTTGTTACACCTGATGGGATGGGCAGCTGGGGAGGAGAAAGGGCAGGAGAAAGAATCAGAGAGGGCATCCAGATTTTGATATTGACTCACAAAGGAGCCATTAACAGAAATATAGAAGGAGGGCGAAGTTAGCGTGGGAGTGAAGAGCATAAACTGGGTTTTCTTAATTGCTTTCATTACATAATTAGTGCTATGGTTGAATTGGGTCCCCCTAAAAAGATATTGAAGTTCTAATTCCCAGTACCTATGAATGTGACCTTGTTTGGAAATAGGATCTTTGCAGATGATCGAATTAAGATGAGGGCATTAGGATAGACTGTAATCCAATATGGCTGTCAACTTATGAAAGAGGGGAAATTGTGTACAGAGAGACACACAGAGAGAGAATGATGTGAAGACACAGGGGGAGTGCCATCTACAAGCCAAGGAATACCTGAGGCTGCCAAAATCCAGGAGAGAGGCGTGGAACAGATTCTCTCTCACAGCTGTCAGAAAGAACACCCTGCTGACACCTTGATTTCAGACTTCTAGCCTCTAGGACTGTGAGACAATAAATTTCTGTTGTTTAACCCACCCAGTTTATGGAACTTTGTTATGGCAGCCCCAGGAAACTGATACAAGTGGTGTATGTTACGATACAAAAAAATCCAACACCAGAGAAGTATAAAGTACAGAAATAAAAGGGGAAACTCGTGTCCTCATCAGATAGTTTGAAAGGGATGGTGTTGTTTCTTTGATGTCTTTTTCCTACGTACATAAAAATATCTTTGTTTTAAAAATGAGATTACACCATAGATATTGCTCTTCAACTTGCCTTTTCATTCAATAAATATATTGCGGACACTCTCACATTGATCCATATGGATCTGCTCTTTCATTGTAATGTCTACGTAGATTTCATTTTGTGAATGTATCATGTGATTTATGATATATATTTAAGAGAAGGGGTATTTGCTATTACAAACAATGCTGCAATGCTTATACTTATTCAAATATCCTTATGTTCTTCTGAGAATATTGTTCTAAGATAGATTATACAAGTGGAGTTGTCGAGCCAAAGTTTCCTGTGCCTAAGAACTTGATAAGAATTGTCAAATTACTCTTAAGAAATGTTGCAAGTACATTCTAGCCATGGTATTATGAGATTGCCCTTTTCCCCACACTCCTTTCAACATACATATCATTAATTTCATTGAATTTTTGCCAACCTGAAATATAAAAAACAGAATCTCATCATTTTTAGCACCATATGTCCATGGTCACTAGTAAGACTGAGACATTTTTGTGTTTTTGGCCATTTGAAGTTTTTATTTTGAGAATTGCCTATCCATAGCCTTTGCTCTTCTCCGATAGCTGTCCTTTTTACCTATTGATTAACATAAGTATTTTGTATGTTTGGGATAGGAAGAAATAGTCATGATGAATATTTCTTCCCATATCTATTAAGTTTATAGTTTGTTAAATATGCGGCAGATATTTTCTCCCATTATATTGTTTTATTAACTTTTATTACATTGCAGTGTCTTCTGCCTCTAGTACTTTTTGATTTTTTTTTTTTTTGAGGAAAATTAGCCCTGAGCTAACTGCCACCAATCCTCCTCTTTTTGCTGAGGAAGGCTGGCCCCGAGCTACCATCCGAGCCCATCTTCCTCTGCTTTATGTGTGGGATGCCTACCAAAGCATGGCTTGCCAAATGGTGCCATGTCCGCACTCAGGATTTGAACTGGCGAACCCTGGGCCAGCGAAGCAGAACGTGCGCACATAACTGCTGCGCCACTGGGCTGGCCCCTGACTCTAGTGCTTTTAATTTGACAGTAGTCACATCTGTCAATCTTTTTATTTGTGATATTTACATTTCATGTCATACTTGGGCTTTAGACATATATAGAAGCAAAGGCACACTTGCATACATCTTAAATGTGTAAGTACTTGTACTGAATTTAAGGACCTGAAGGCATTAGGCCAGGTGGTACAGGGACAATTACCATGTAGGATGGTATTAGAAATGAGAGGCAACACAGTGTAGGCTGGTGCCAGAATGGTGAATTCTCCGGTTGAGGCCAATCACAGTTTACCTAATCTGTATCGCATGTAGTAGTAATCTATTTTCTAATGTCGTTGGATACATGTATTGAAGATATGTGTTGAGAGGAAGTCACCCCATATTCCCCTTACTCAAATGGGGGACAAGGAAGGAAAGGGTCTGCCTATTGTCACCAGTTAGCAAGAGGCATAAAGTATACCAGCTTATGTAGTAAACTGGGAGCTTGTAAACTGAAACATGTAAGTAAAATCCATGTGCATATTAAAATGAGAAAGTAATAGAGTGATGAATACAACAAAAGTATAATGTTATCATTAAGTCAGGAACAAAAGAGTTAAGTTTGGCAGCCAACGCCACGACGTCTGTGGCAGTTGCCGACACAACCAAGTGACCGCTGGTGTGAATATCTGGTCCACTGTCTGTGTCTTTAGTTATTGGAGTTGGGGTATCGTTGCTGCCAGTCAGACACGACCAAGTTCATTTGCTCTGAATTTATATTCATCATGCAACCTTCTGTTGGTAATTTCGTTTCCTAAGTAGATTGCCCTACTGGGAAGGCAATGTTCAAATTAACCAGTATCAATATTCTGATTAGCTTGGCAGATATGTGTCTCTTTGTGAATTATTTAATCCTTTAGTAAAGGAGGTGATGTTTTGTGTCATCTTTTCTTTTCGTTCACAAATTGTTCCCATAACGACTAGTTCACTTGGTAGGGAAAAGTTTACAAGCTAATACATGCAATTGCCTGTATGGTCCGTTATGTGCCTCCATCAAACATTATTCTGTCCTTATGCTAACAAACATTGAACAGCTTTTCTTTTCCTCACTTTTACCCAGTGATATCCACTGACCTACAGGTGGCATTCTGTGTAACACACATGTGCTGGTGATTATTGCGAAAGAAAGTAAAGAGGGAGAAGGGTCATGAAGGACGGATGAGGCGAAGCACTTCAGACTTTATCAAGAAATGGAAACTGGAACCTAGCTTTTTATGCACTGGAAATAATTCTTGGTCTCATGTGATTTGGAGCTTCACAAGCAGTTTTTCCGAGGCCTAAGAAAATGTGGCTGAATAAAAGATTCCTACATCTGCAGAACTGAGATACATTCTGGTCTTTTGATGCCCCTCAGGAATGCCCTATTTAACCCCAAATGAACTGTTATTAACTGGCATGGCAGATAATACACATGTGAATATTCACAAGCAGAGGCAAATCAGTGATTTGGAGTTACTTGTTGTAAAGAATCTAGTGATTGGTGAAGACTGCAATGTGAACAATCTTGATAGCTAAGAAGGGAGGTAAGATGCGTGAAGGAATGAAATTTCATTGTTTCAACACAAATGCTTTGAGCTCTTACTATGTGTCAGGTACCGCTTTAGGCATTTGGGATACAAAAATGAGCAATAAAAATCCAACTTCTTCCCCTTGTACAATTCAATTCTGCAAGAAAATACAGGCGTTAAACAACAGACATACTAGATAAGTATATGGTATTTTAGGAGGCAATAGGTGCTACGGAAAAAGAAATGGTACAGCAAGGTAAGTGGGAGCAGGAGTGTGGAGTCGGGTGGCGGGTTGAGATTTTTAAATAGGCTGGTGGTGGGGACGAGGGGCCTATTGAGAAGATGACATTGGAGTGAAGAAGATGACTGAGGGAGCCGTTTGGGTATGTGGAGGCAGAACATTCCAGGCAGAGAGAGGCACTGATACAAGACCCTTGCATATCTGGGATTATGAAAGTTTTCTGTGTTTAAAACAAACAGACAAACAAACCGTTCTGTAAAGATTGCCCAAAGCCTCCCTGTGCCGGCCCAAAAGGTAAAGTTATGTACAGGTGTACACTTATCCACCCAGGTAATGGACGGTTATTCCTAGGGTTTTTGATCACATGCAGAGACTAAAAAGAGCAAGGTTATTTGGTGATTGATAGTGGAAAGGATCACCTGACAGCTGTGCACTTGCAAGGAAAGGAGACGGATGGGGAGGAAGGAGCCTCCTGAAGGACTTCTTAATTAGCTATTTGGCTTCTATCTCAGAGAAAGTGAAACCCACTCCAGTCCAATATGATCTGCCAAGAAGATCCTGCTAGAAAGGATTTTGATGGATTGCTGGGGGTGAGGCTGTAGGCAGCCAGAAGGAAAATGTTACAATTACCCCAGCTGAGGGGACCACAGTGGAAGCAGGGGTCACAGATGAACGCAGGACGCCAGAGGATGCCATGGGTCACTCATCATCATCTGTTATTTCGCAGCCTGAGGAAAGACTTTGGCAGGGGACTGGGTGGAATGGCAAGATCTTCAGACCATGCCTGCTCTGCCATGTACTTCTCTGGTTTCTGGTTACTTACAGAAGCACTGGGGACTCAGTGTCTATCTGTGGAATTGGGAAATAACAACACCTGGCTGACCTACTTGGTAGGACCTCTGTGGTAATCAAGTGAGGCAACAGGGGAAACTGTTCTGTAAGTAAACAAATGCTATCCAAACAGAAGATATTATTCTCAGAGCTTTTATTCTCATCAAATACCTGATATAATGTTTGATTCCTTTTAGTTCACACCTGGAAATAATCTGCATTTTCAGGATGAAAGTAACTTCTGTCCTGCTGGTTTACTGTCCAGTCTCCCCCACAAAAGCTGGAATGGCCAAAGGGTATGGAGAAGGTTCAGAAGAAAATCTAGCACCATCGTACAGGTTAGGAAGCAGGACAGGAAGCAAATCCATACTCTATCTCATTTTCCTCTAGAACAGAAATAAAAGGGTGCCATGTCTATGTTTAGGGGAAATCTGCCAGCAAATGCTCCCAGAGTTGGATTTTTCTGTGGCTCAGGAGAAGACAGAGGCCACAGGCTGGGCTCACCTTTGCCCCGGCTCGCCCTCTTCCGGGTTCTTACTAGATCTGAGCTTGGCCAGGTGATCTCAGCCGCAGGCTTGCTTTTTTCCTCCACTGCTGATTTTTCTGAGAGTCCTGTAATTCTCAAGGTCAGACCTTCCCATGCAATGCTGAAGCTGACAAGTCTAATCTCTCAAGCAAACAGGTTATTTTGCTGCAAAACTTCACAAAGAAAGGGGAGGGACATTTCCTTTGGTTTGAAATTTTAAGCTACTTTGAGTCCACGCTCGCAGAGCATCACTATGATTTTCTTCGAGGGGGCCTAAGGTCAAAAAAGGAAGGCTTTCTCTCTCTTATTGAATATCCTCATTTCCAGCCTCAGACTACTTGAAAAACACCCCTTCCAGCTTTTAACAGCTTAAACCTGGCACAGACATGTGGTGTGTGAAAGGATGTAGGTTGTTATTCAGTGCCTCTGGCATATCATGTTAAGATGAAAAACATAAGTTTGCTACTTAAAGGGGAACTGTCAGTCCAAGGTCATCATTCCCCCACAGGCCACAGTACGAGCCATACCACAAATAATGTTCTGGGTGTGGGACAAGCGTCTGGTTAGTGTCTCCATTTGGGAGAAGCAGAAAGAACAGTATTTCCTCCAAATACCAGATCAATCGTTTAGGGGCAATTCGTCTTCTACTAAAATGATCTCAAGTTCACGACTAATAAGACCACAGCTGCCTTTTTATGGTTGAGTTACCCACACACAACTCGGCACTATATTCTAGGTCAGGTCACAACTGCGTAATAGGCCTCAAACTTGGCAGTTTCATGTTCTTCTGTCTTTTCCTTGCCCAACCCACACTGAATTACACACTGGCCAAAGCTCCCCTGGAGTCACATGGAATGAGGATTTGGCTCCAAATATCCAAATTTGCAGCCCAAAATGGAAGCCTCCCTAGGCCAACTAAGTTTTTCCATTTCCCTTCCAGAGGCCTGCCATGCTCTTTCCAGAGCCCTACACAGAATTCACTAGACTGCATTTTCCTGTTGATGGTCCCAGTTATGCACACGTAGATAGGGGAATCACAGATGGCCCTTAAACTATAAAGTTTCCCAAAATTCAAGAGCCAAATGAGACTCAATTGTTTACAGAATGAACTTGAACTGCAAGAAGCACAGAGGGAAACAGATCCTAGGGAAAGAGAAGGAAAAGAGTAAATAAAATTTTGTCTTTGTTTCCCCTCTTTTCAAAATCAATTTTGCCAATTTGTTAATTATCCTTGAGAGGATGTGAAGTGCAGTAGGGAGGAAGTCAATGTTAGCATTTCGGATATCCTGGCAAATGTCATGTGCAGTCTCTGGGACATCCAAGATGATGTGGACTGACACGTTGCTCCAAGCACATGCTCTACATTACCATTATATTTGCGTAACTGATCCATCCCTGGCATGTAAAGCCCTGACCTCTGGGTGCTGAGGGATTAAAATATTAGTCACAGGGTTCAAACTGTTGTCCTTGTGTAGGTGGATGTTAATTCTTCTATTTGGCTTTCTGGGTCCCTGGACTTCTTTGCCCTAACAAAGTAACACTCAAGTCAACTAGTTGACTCTTGTCTGAGGACCAGGACATTGGGGTTCACTGCTCTCCTGCTTCCCTATTTTTATTTCGTATTTCTACATTGCACCATTAGCACTCCACCTTGGGATTATTGCCATAGCCATGTAAATATGCGGAGCTGAGCACATGCATTGTAGAAAACAATACTGAGTAAATGATACTGGGATGCTTACACCCATCTTCTTGGGTTCCATCTTTATCATGAATCCATTCTGTATGTTGTCACTAGATTTCTCCTACTTAAAAAATCTGTAATGATGTACTGTGGCTCAGCTTTGTGCTTTTTGCCTAAGGATGTCTTCATTCAAATCTTTGACCCAATTAATGAACAAGAAGACATAGAGGACAGAGCTCTGTGATGTTTCACTATAGATGGTCTAATTTTGACCTAAACTTGTAGATCCAGCCTGTATATTTTTTTATTTATAAGAATCTCGGTCAACCTTAATTAAAAGTGAAATTATTAGTATCTAGAGGCTGGGATAAAAGAGGAAAACCCTGTTCCAGCCTTTAAAGAACTCCCAGTCTGATGAGAGTACATGTGTGTATCAGATGGAGGCGGGGGTAAAGGATAGGGAGAGTTGGGGGGATGAAAGGTAGGGGAAGTTGTTAGATGGGTATATAAATAGCCGCAGAACAAAGCACACAAAACGTTTACCAAAGAAATGCAAAGTGCATTCAAAAGAGGGTTCAAAAGAGGGAAAGATTACATTTGATGGAGGAAGTTCAGAGTGGCTTTATGAAGCAGCGTACTCCTTGCATACCACATCACTTCTGATCATCATTCCCATGTCTTTCCTCCATAACTTTTCTTTTGAGGTTCTGACCATCAGCATATTTCAACCTTTTCCTTCCCTGACCAGTCACCCACCAACTCCTGGCCGCTCTTCCACTTTCAGCTCCTGGTGGATCTTCTCTCTCTTTTACCAGCTATCATCCTCAAAAACTCCAACAATCATGTTGTTAACATTCTAGTATGCTGGCTCCGCCCTTCATTAGCAACTCCAAACTCAGCTACCCACTTAGAGTCATCATACCTTAGCCTTCTTCACCACTTGAAAGTGTTCCACTCCAATAAAGCAAACTTGGAAATTTCTCTCTTCGACAATGTGTGTCGCCTCTCTTTCATGTCTCTTGTCACCTTACATTTAAAGAACTTTTGTTCTTTGTCTCTATTGTGATCTTCATTGTGTCCCTTCATCCTTCACAATCTTCTAATACCTCCACCTCAGGTTTAGCTTTGGTTATCTTCTTCCTTAGCCTGGAGTTTCTGGTTAGCCTGTTCAACAAAGCACTCGCTTCGCAGGTAGAATCCCTTGATATGCTGCCATTATACCTCTGTCAACCTTCAACTTCCCCCCTTCAGTGAGGGCTTCACAGCTACATTTCCAATCCTTCTATCCATCTCATGAAGACTCTCTGAAGCATTTCCCACATCCACTGTTTCACACCTTTACTCCTCTCCTCAAAATTCCCAATATCACTTTTAGGAAAGGATCTCTCCTCTTAATTCATTGAAAAGGTATAGACCAAAGCTGTCTGATAGAATTTCCTATGATGATGTAATTGTTCTATATCTCCACTGTCCAATATGGTAGCCACTGAGCACATATAGCTGTTAAATGCTTGCAATGTGGCTAGTGAGACTAAGGTACTGAATTTTTAATTTTATTTAATTTTAATTAATTAAAATTTAAATATGCAATGTGTAGCTAGTGGCTATTGGATACCATATAGACCAGTGCTGTCCAATAGAAATATAACAGCCTCATATATAATTTCAAATTTTCTAGCAGCTACATTAAAAAAGTAAAAAGAAACAAGAGAAATTAATTTTGCATAATTAATAACATTACTTTTATATAATTAATATATTTTAATTAACCCAATATATAAAAATATTATCTATGTAATCAATATAAAAATTATTGATGTTTTGTATTCTTTTTTATGCTCAGTTTTCAATATCTGGTATATATTTTTATGCTTCTAGCATATCTCAATTCAGACACTAGATTTTCATGGGAAATATTTGACCTGTATTTATATTTCATAAAATTTACAGTTGAAAACATAGATTCACATACCAAGTTATTCCAAACATACTTAAAAGTTTTCCATTAAGTGGATCAAGTATCAGCTTTTTGTTTTCAATTTCAATTAATTAAAATTAAAAATTTGTTTCCTCAGTTACATTGGCCACATTTCACGTGCTCACTATTCATATGTTGCTAGTGGCTACCGTATTGGATAATACAGAATAGACGGTGTGATGTTCTCTCCAGCCTCCGGGGCTCTCAATGTCTGAGTCTTGCTCTTCCTTTACTAGGTCGTCTAAGGAAGACACATCTTCCTTAAGCACCCTCATCCCCACTACTTCTCTAAACCCTCCCTACCAACCTTAGGATCTCCTTTAGTTTCTTAGCCGTGCCCCCCTTTCTTATTCTCATCAGTAGTTTCTCCTTGTCCTGATTCTGCCCCCCCACCTCTTGTTTCCTTGTAGCAGTGGTTCTCCAGGCCAGCAGCATCAGCATCACCTGAAGACTTGTTAGAAATGTAATTCTCAGCCTCACCCCGTAGCTACTGAATCAGAAATTCTAGGGGTGGGTGCCCAGCTGCCTGTGTTTTCACAAGCCCTGCAGCTGATCTTGATGTACACCACAGTTTGAGAACCAGTAGTTCATTAAAAAGCGCGCTTGAAAGAGACACAAAAATTAATAAAAGTGGTTACCCCTGTATTGGGTGCAGGCAGGGGACAAGGTGGATGGAGAGAAAGCTAGAAGGGAGACAACATTTTATGATTTGGGAATCATTTAAATGTTCAAGTCATTTTTAAAAATGAGGAGGGTTATTTACAATATACTGATGGGCTCTTCCCCAACCCCGTTTAGTTTCCTTTGGTCTTGGTGGGGCTTAGACCTTAGGAAGTTTTCAAAGCTCTCCAGGTAATCCTGTAAAGTACACAATTCAATATTTTTTAGTATTTTTACAAAGTTGTGCAACCATCATCTCAATTTTATAACACTTTCATCGCCCCAAAAAGAAATCGCATACCTATGAGCAGTCACTCCCACTGTCCCCCAACCTCCCTCCCAGACTTTTATTATTTTTCAGATGGACATTTTGTTAAACCAAATTAAGAAATCATATCACTGAACCATAATATATTTAGGTGAAATACATTTTTTAGAAATTCATATTAATTTTGGCAATAATAAAATATCTCTCTGGGTCTCAGGTAACTCCCTAGGCCTAAAATATTGTTGTTGCTTTTTTTTTAATTTTCAAAATACATAGAGTATGCAAAGCTGCTGCAAAAAACAGTTAAAGCTGCTTTTGACCTGGAGGTGAACTGAGTACTTGGTATAAAGAAAAATGGATCTCTTCTTGTTCCCAACTATTAGTAAAAGGTCCACGTTCACACAGGGGAGGAGGAGGCACGGAAGCAAGGCAGGGAATGCTGAATCCGGGCCTCCACCCAAACCAAACCAAAAAGGAAAAAAATGGGGCCCAGAAGCTTCCTTTGACTCAGACTACGCTGAGTATCCTAGGAAAAGGCAGGGGAAAGCCACTAGGATAAACAAAAGATCAGAATATGTAACTCAGCCTTAAAAGGAACTTTCCAAACAGCGCCTTCCTTGATCTCCTAGGGCCAGAGGATGATAAAATGGTTTGTGGGCTCTGGCTGGTGCCACAGGGATGAGAGGCTGCGCATGACCCCCAGCCCTCCCCACCAGTCTGTGAGGATGGCTTTGTTCTTCCCAGCCCTCGGGGCTTGTGTTCGTGGGAGGCTAGGACGGTTTTTGTTATCTGCTAGACATATCAGTTTCAATGACAATCACCCTCCTGAACTCATACACACAAACACACACACACACACACACACACACACGTTATTTCTCATGATTTCCACCCTTGCTCTGAAAATGTAAGTTTTAAAGGGAAAGGAAGAAAGATATGGGTAAGAGAAGGCAAAGACTATATTAATAGGGAAGTTAAATGATGACCCACAGAACCATTTCTAGACTGGCACCGCGGAGTTTGCTTCTAAAACAGTGTGCACATAAAGAAATATAATTCCTCAGAGCATTCTCCAGGAAAGTTAACACGGGTTGCCACATAAAGAATCTTCAGATGAAAGATATAATCGATATCTTGGGAGGGTAGGGAAATACCACGTGCAATGAAATGAAATGAGAAAGGAGGGTGGTGGAGGGCAAAGGAAAAAAAATTCCTAGCTAATAACATGTTCTTTTCTTCCTTCTTAACACAATGACACACGTGACTTCATGAAGCGAGTGAGTTCTGAGACTGATGTAAAAGTTCCAAAAAAAATACTCCTCGGCAAAGGCCCCTGGGTAAATGGTGTCATTTCTAATTTCTCCAGTTCCCATGATTTAGAGCAGACCCAGGATCTGAAATTCACACCAGCTCTTTGTGCACCGGGGTTCGGGGCAGCCGGTGCCCACGCCTGGGGAGTGGGAACAGCAGACTTCCTATGTGATTTCACCACGCAGCCCTGCTTTGTCTCACATTTAAAATAATTTGCCAGGTAAAAATAAACTTCTCTGAATCACAGAGTGAAAAATGTACTTAACAATTCAATCCCTGTAAGTTTGGGATTGACAGAGAAAGTGCAGCCGAGGCTAATTAAATTACCCAACATGTATTTGAGTGGTGGTTTCACTGGTGAGTTTATTAATTCGCATCGTTATCATTGTTATTATTACTGCAACTCTGTAAATTATGCTTTTCATGAGATAGCGGAATGTGCAGGCTGTTAGCTCTCAGTTACACCCTACTTAGCCGTTGGTTTCTTTCTTGAATACCATTCTTAGAAAGCAAACTTCATTTGTCCTAAGTCCCCATATGGCATATTTCAAGTTATTTTTGTTTATTACTCTTCAGAAATAGTTAAAATCTACAAGGAATTTTCCATTTCTTTCTGCTTTTGCCAATAATTCTCACAGTAGAAATAAATATGGTTCATGATGTCTGCTCCTTGCAGGGTATTTTCCCCACAATTAGCTGATTTGTAAAACTCAGACCCCCAGGTTTAAATCCAGTGGAATCAAAACTGCTGTTTACCCCTCAGGGACAATTTATGGTATATGTATAGGAGTTTCGTGCAGTCAGATTTGCCCTATGCTGTTAAAAATCAATTATCAATTGTATATATGCTCGTTTGCCCAACAATTTTGGGCAAATTTGAGAAGACTTGACTGAAATGAGAAAAATTGAGCTGTAAAATATATCAGGCAAGTATGCCAGGTCTTGTTGATTCAAGAAGAGCCTCCCAAATTTGTGCAAGATGCTTCCTAATTCTGGTATAAAATGATTTTGACTTCTAGGCCTTGCTCCTCCAAGTGTTGTCCCTGGACCGATAGCATTGGCATCACCTGGGAGCTTGTTCGAAATGCAGAATATCAAACCCATCCCCAAGTCAGAATCTGCACTTTATCAATATCCCCAGCTGATTCATATGCACGTTAAAGTTTGAGGAGTGCTGCTAGAGTATGGAGTAGAGAGAAATGTCTTCTCTTCTACCCCCGCCAGCAGCATCATGCCACCATGATTTTATGCACCAAACTTTGAAATATACTATTTGGACAAACTTAGAAATTATATTCTAATATATATTTCCATACTGAAGAAATTTAATGCAATTTATCCAATATCTATCTCAAAATAAACAGCACAACCGAAGCATCTATGGCCAAGATGGTCCATCCTGCAACTCAGGCTGGTTTGGAGTAAAGAATGAAGTGTGTTGGATGGTCATTAGACATCTGCCCTCATCCCCTTTGATACAATCACTTTTTTACTCCATGCCCCAGAGACTGCCAATGTTACATAATGAAAAAGTCAGCAGATTACAGTGGCCTGCAGACACCCCTTCCTCCAAAAAAATTTTTTAGAAAAATAAAGATAAAAGATTGCATTAAATTAAAAATATTAACTTGTAAAATAAAGTGCCAATTTCGAATCTACTTTCTTTTCTACTATGAAGGCCTCTTTGAATTTCTTTTTTCTTTCTTTTTTTTTTTTCCTAGGAAGATTAGCCCTGAGCTAACATCTGCTGCCAATCCTCCTCTTTTTGCTGAGAAAGACTGGCCCTAAGCTAACATCCATGCCCATCTTCCTTTACTTTATATGTGGGACACCTGCCACAGCATGGTTTGCCAAGCGATGCCATGTCCACACCTGGGATCTGAACTGGCAAATCCCGGGCCACCCAAGCAGAATGTGCGAACTTAACCACTGTGCCACCAGGCCGGCCGCATCCTTGAATTTCATACCAGGCCAAAAGTAGCATATTTCAGGAGTGATTTCTACTGATAACATCGCTGCATATTTATTTGGTAGATCATCACAGTTACAAAGTATTTTTGCATATGATAATGACAGTTCTTTTAATTTTCATCTCAAATTAAGAAAAATCCATTTTCTCCCCTCACTCATAAAAATATTCATGTCAAATAATTTGGCATTTCCATAATCATAAGTATACAATTGTTTGCATTAGGAAAGAACTCATGCTACAAAAAAGAAATTGTAGTTCTTAAAGGAAGTTTCTAACAGAATTATTTTGAGAACAAAAAAGTATCATTTCTAGAAAGGACCATCAGAAATAGTTTTCTGGGTGTTTTACACTAACTTCAACTATCTTTCGGGGAGATAACATATGAAATGTTTTTCATGTACAGTAACTGTGATCCTTTTCTAAAAACATACACGCTTTGGGTTAAAAATTTCCTTGGTGAAAGGTACCGGGAGATCTTTCAGTGTGATGCTAATGCCTCCTGAAATGCTGTGAAGGAGCTCTGGGAATCCCTAGCTTCCAGCATAAACATAGCTGTTCTCCTCTCTCCCCAAAACACTTTGCAGAAGACAGCACTTTACAAATGCAAAAGCTCTCAACTAATATCCATGGATATGTATGAACGTCACAATTTGACTTGTTTCAGATTGGTTCTAGTGCAGTTACTCTTCTCGGTTCCATCCAGTGTTTACAGATGCAGCACGGCAATGAGGAAAGGCGGAGATCATGGCGGGGTTAGCCTCTAGTGGCGAGTGAAGGGCAAGAGTGCAAGGAAAGGCTCTGCAATACCATAGCTTGTCTGGAATGAGAGAAACAGCCTGGAGAAGAGGGGAGGGGAGAGAAGGCATAGAGTGACAGTAGGTGGATGGCGGTAGAAAGGAGGCGGGACTGCTGGATGGAGTGGGAATGAGTGTCATGATCCCACGGGGGTGGTTCTGAGAAGTCTGTCAGAGAAGAACATGATAGGGAGACAGGAGCATGTCCTTACTTAGTTGGGGGCCTGGTGGGAACAGAAAGGAGAACAAACCCCAGCAAGTTGCTTGGGAGTTAGAAGACACACCCATCCAGTATCAAGGTCCTAAAAGGGACAAAAAATCCAGTGAGCTCTCCTTCCTATTCTCCTTCCTACAATTCAGTGTAGCATTCCTAAGCAGACGTCATCCTCTTGAATTCCACCGGAACTCCTAACGGAACTGGAAAAATACTGATCTATTGTAGAGCCTCAGGACACCTAACAGTAGACTCAAAAAAGCTGAGATGGGACAGGGAGTGGGCAAGAGCAGATGCAAAGAGGTGAAGCCATGTAACATTAAAAGAATAATCTTAATGGGGCGTGGAGCGGGATGAAAAGATTCCTTGTACTGCTAAGTTGAGCTGGATCTTAAAGAATGTGATAATCATGGGAAGAAGGGAAAAGCAACATTTGTTTAGTGGGCGGATTGTTCTTAGGCTATATGCTAGTGCTGTATGCCCACAATAAGCAAACTGTTGCTATAACATGGATCTATAAAGCGTACATAGAACTTAGCTATGAGGGTAGGGAGAAAGCCTATCTTCCAGAGATTTTAGTATCTTGGAGCTAACAGACACTTTGAAGATATTATTTTGGACGAGGTAGCCAGAGGGGATGGAAAAATGACCAAGTAATATAACATGAAAGCACTTTGAAAATTGTAAATATGGAATACATATATGAAAATTTATCCTCTGATAGGAAAAATATGACTGAAGATTCTTTGTATGAGATCCAGTCTAATGGCTTTGCATTGAAAATGCACGATAATTATTCATATGTCTATCAATCTTTGAAAAACTTCCTGAGAGTTGAAGTAAGAATACATGACAAGGATTAGAACAAGTAGATGCTCAGTGTTAAAGAAAGTTTAACATTTACCCTATTATTACTGGTAGTTAATATGGCACGAATCTAGACATTTCAGCATTTCTATGTGCACTTCTAGAAAATATTATGAATGCTAATCCTATACACCTTCTATGTCTATAGCAATCAAGGTAACATTTAATTCCCAATATTTTTATCACCTTGACGTTTTATTAAGTGTTTTTACAGCTCTAATTGAAATGCCATCATCTCCTCTGTGAAGGCTTCCTTAATTCTTCTGGGAAGTTAGTCTCCCCCTTCTCGAGATCCCATGGCATCTGCTCAGCCCTCTCTCGGAGCATTCTAAGTTATTTACCCACTTGTCTGCCTCACCCATTAGGTTTTGAGCTCTTGATACAGAGACTATGTTAGTATATCCTTAAAGCCTGGCAGTATGTGGCACACATTATGTAATCAATAAACATTTGTTAAATAAATGAACAAAAAAGCAAGTTGAGGATGTGAGATGTGTGCGCTAAGCGAGACCAACTGCATAGACTCAATGCCTTAACCAAAAGTAAAATAGCAAATACTGTTAGAAGACGGGAGAAGATATTTTCAGGGCTAACTCCCTCCTTCTTCAAGTGTTGCTTTAAGTGTCATCATCTGACTATCTTGACCACCCCCGCTAAAAGTAAACCCCCCCACCCCATCCCTGTACCCCCATGCCTCTTAATCTGTTTTATTTCTCCAACAGTATTTGTTATGTTTGCTCATTGTTTTTCTTCCTCAATAGAATATAAATGCTGTGAGGGCAAGAGTTGTTTTCCATTTTGTTCATTTCTATACCCCGAATGCCTAAAACAGGAGCAGGCACATAGTAGATGCTCAAAGCACATTTGTTGAATAAATGTATTAATGAATAAGGACCTGGTCAAAAGCTTTTCTTTTTCATTTTGTTAACTGGGGAAAGCAGACTTAAAGATTTAGATAAGTTTATAGATTTGCACATTAGTGGGTTACAAAAGAAGTGGATAGGATCACCTTACAACCTTCAAGGTGGGCATCAAGTGTCAGAATATAAAACACACCCACCATTAGACATTACAAGTCTAACGCAGTGTATTTTGATAAAGATGTTTCATAGGACAGAGCAAGTTTTAATAAAGCTTTTAAAAAAAACAGCAATAGTTATTTTTGATGAACAATTTTTAGGTTGACACCCTAGGGTACCACATTTTCTCTTATAAGGGTGTTTTTCCACCACTCATTTTACTTAAAGGCTTTTACATAAGTACGATATAATCATTATTTAGTATTTGTTGTTTTACAGCCATTATTGAGGCTAAATCCATCATAACAAAGGGATATGACTAGCATTTATGTTGTCTACCTTGTTGTGAAATTTTGGTAAAGAAGTCCACTCTGCCAAAAATCATTTCCGTGTCTCTGAGCCAGTCCTACAGATACACACACACTCCCTTCTTTTATCTCGTCATCACTGTATATGAGAGTTCTTACCATAGAGCACGGTGGTAGCCACTAAGAAAGCCAAGAGAGATAAATGGTGGTCTCTACTCCATCCTGTTGGAGAGATGGGACATGCCCATAAATAGCATAGAGGAGCCAGGCTGAGGGTGATAGGAATAGTACATATAAGAAGAGTCAGAATTTCAGAGGAGGAGGTGTGAATGAGAGTTGGTGGAGGTTATGTTGGAGTTAGAATTTGATCCAAGTTTTGAGAGGATTTGGCAAAAATGAAGATGAAATTGTTTTTCTCCTAGGCCAGCCACATCTTCTAACTGGTCTTCTGGTTTATTGGGGGGAGGAAATCCTCAGTTTTTGTGAGTCTGCTCTGTGAGCATGAGTATGCTCTACCTTTCAATGTGCTGACTTCCTAATTTGTTTCACATGAATGTAGATGCAAATATCAAACTAGGAAAGCTAGAATTTCTTCTCACACTAATAATGCTGATCATATCATTTTAATAAAAAATAGAATTTTAAGGCAACACTAGTTTGTTTTCAATGGCTTCCATGTGACAGTCCAAATGTGAGAGGTTTTGATTTTCCCAAATCCAAACAGGCTAAAACAAATTTAAAAGAATAATTTATTAGTATTGGTGAAACATTTTTCTGGGATAAGCCCAAAGTTTTGTTTCTATTCACTTTTTCAAATAAACTCCAGTTTTTTGTTTTGTGAAGGTAGTATGAGTAAAATATAAAAATACAGAGACGTTTGAAAAAATCTGTGATCCCACCTCACCTTCACTGCTAATGTCTTGGTAGGAATAACCAGCATTCAGTTACTGAATGTATGCTCGGACCCCAAATGACACTTGAGGCTGTCTTCACGGGAGCGTTACAAAGTGAACATTAGTCTTTACTTTGAGAGTTTGAGCGCTGCTCCCCAGCTTTTCTTTCTTAATACCTCAGATGAAATATTTCTTAACCTTCTTTACTGGGGAGCACTTAAAAATGATGCATGTTCATTGTTGCCAACATTCCCGACTGGTAAATTGATAAATGGATCATCCGTTGTACTCCTTGCACCTGCGTGAGGCTGTCTTCTCTAACATGCTTAGCCAGAGTGGAGTGGATGCATCTGCTTTACAAGTTAACCGACAGAATTTGTTTATAAACCCACTGAAGAGCTAAATGAAGCAAACTGTATTATCGTGTTTGCTAATTACATTTCATTTCAGCTGAAAGCTTATTACAGCTACAGCCTGAAAACCTGACTTTTTAATTTTGTTTACATCCACTTCTGCTTTTACTTCAGCCCCCGGAAGATGTTTTTTTCCGTAACACTGAGAAGGAGAATTAAAGTAGTTGACTGGAGGAGGCTGTGGTATTGGTTAATATCCCCTCAACTATGTTTGTTGATAAGAAAAGGCCTCCACCCTGGTCTAGATTGGTATCACTAGCTGTACTAATGGGCTCCTCTGACATCCAGAATGCATGATTTCTTTCACTTGCCTTTAACTCACCGCTTCCTGAACCGAGGTTACGTTTCTTACAGTCGCAGCAACATGAATATAAAGGCAAAACAAGTTGTTACCCAAAACCGCAGATATCTGAGCAAGCCACATTCTTAACACAGTCATGTCAACTCAGACGTGCTCTCCTCCGTTTTTATCAAAATGAAGGTGTGCCCAACATTTCATTAACTGCCAGCTTTGTGTGTATTCAGGAATGGCAGGGCCCGTACCGGCCTCAGCTGCACTGTCAGTTGATCCTTCTCACATTTCCCCTGAGAAGCAGCTTTTTCCCGCACTGTCTTCATCAATCTACAATAGTAAAAAATTATCATTACCTGCTACTACCTTCTAGATTTCTGCACAAAATCAGCATACTGTACAGTGACCCCGAATCTCTGGGCTGTTTAGATTACTCCACTCATTGACAATTTCTCTCTGATAAAATGAGAATGTCCCACATTCATGTTTAACGCTTACTTCTTCCTTAGCTTCTCCATTCTACCATGCCTACAGATGCTATCTCAGAAGATTATCATATGCTTATGATGGTGGCAGACACAGTAAGCACTGAATTATCCGGACATGAATAACAAAGGCTTTTAAATTTTCTTCGTGTCTCTCTCTACACAGCAATTTTCAAAGTCCATTGGGTCCCCTTCAAGAAGTCATGGAGTCAAAACTATTTTCATAGAAATACTAAGGCGTTATCTGCCTTATTTACTGTGTTGACATTTGAACTGATGGTGCAAAATCAATGGCAGGTAAAAGTGCCCGTGCCTAAGCCTGAATAGAGGCAGTGGTACCAAACTGCTAGACGTCATATTTTTCATCACCATGCACTCACAGAAAAAAAGCGTGTGTCACTTAAGAATGTCTTTGATGAAGCAGTAAAAATTATTAGATCTGAACTCTTGAATATACTTCTTTTCAGTGACCAAAAGGAAAGTATACATGAGCACTTTTGCTGGATACTGAAGTACAGTATGCATCTGTGTAGATATTTGAGCTGAGAGCTAAACTAGCTGGTTTTTTTTTTTTCATAGAACGCCATTGTTGCTTGAAAGAATGACTGACAAACTATGGTTATTCAGACTTGGGTATTTGGCAGACATTTTGTCAAAAATGAACAACGTGAGCTTGTCACTTTAAGGAAAACAGCTGACAGTATTTATTGCCAACGATAAAATTTGAGCTATCAAGCAAAAATTAGAATTTTGGAAAATTTGTATCTGCCACTGTGAACTTGACAGCTTCCCAATACTTAAAGGCTTTTCTGATAAGACTGGTGTGCTATTAATGAATGTGATTTGTTGATACTGTATTATGAAACGTGTCAACATTTAGAAAATCTGCATAACTCAGTGAAGCAACATATTCCAAATGACCTATGCACGATGTTACAAAATCAGATATAAGGAAAAGATCCACCCAAATGCAAAATAGACCAACTGATTTTAATGTCTTGGTATGAAGAGCAGGGAATGTTCATCTATCAATGAACATTCAGATTTCACATTGCAATTATCCTTTAAGAAACGGCCACTTGTTGAGTTTTGGAGTAGTATCAAAGAATAATCACAATTATCCAGAAAGGCTATTAGAATACTCCTCCCTTTTCCAACTACATATCTGTGTGAGGCTGGGTTTTCCTCATATTCTTCACAATATACCACAACAGATGGAATGCAGAAACAGATACAAGAATCTTGCTATCTTGTATTAAGCCAGATGTCAAAGGATTTGCAAAAATAAAAGTCATTCTTCTTGCTAAATGTTTTTGTTTTTGATAATATAGTTACTTGGCATTAAAATACATTACTTACATTAACAGGTCATGGGTTTATTAGTGTTATTTAAGAATAAGTTAATAAAATGGTTATTTTTAAAATTACTGTTTTAATTACTAATATGGTAGATATCAATAGATATAACCCATGTAAATAAAATTTGTTCAGGGTTATCAATAATTTTCAAGAGTGCACATGTTCCTCAAACCAAAAATTGGAGGACTTCTGCTTTATATCACACCATGACTTGTTAGAAAATAATGATGGCTATTGTCTAACTTATGTTTTCACTTCAAGGTAGCCATCTGTATACAAATGTTTTGTATTTGTATGTATGGCAAAAAACAGGCTAAATTTCAAAAATTTTATTATGTACCTTAATACATGACCTCTATAAAGCTGAATTTGTGAAATCTGTTGCAAACCCAGGAACATCTGTCCTAGACCACTAAATTTTTCAGTACATTAAAAATAATTTTATTTATTTTTGGTGAGGAAGAGTGGCCCTGAGCTAACATCTGTTGCCAATCTTCCTCTTTTTGCTTGAGGAAGATCATCACTGAGCTAACATCTGTGCCGATCTTCCTCTATCTTTTGTATGTGGGACGCTGTCACAGCATGGCTTCATGAGCATTGTGTAGGTCCACACCTGGGACTCAAACCCATGAGCCCCAGGCTGCTGAAGCAGAGAGCACAAACTTAACTGCTACACCACCTGGCCAGCCCCCCAAAATAATCATTTTTGTAAACAAAAATCATTCATTTAAGGAAGGTAGACATGGTAACTTCAGGTCTTTCTTCTTTTCTAATATGGGCATTTAATGCTATAAACTGCATTATATTATATAATATTACATAATTAATAATTATAATTATAATATTAAATTATTATAATTATAATATATTATAAAATCAATAAAATGCACTGCATTTACTGCATCCCACAAATTTTGATGTCATATATTCATTTTCATTTAATTCTAAATATTTTAAAATTTATGTCCTGAGACTTCTTGACCCATGTATTATTTAGAAGTATGTTATTTAGTTTCCAAATATTTGGGAATTCTTTCCAGCTTTCTGTTATTGATTTCTAGTTTAATTTTATTGTGATCTGAGAACACACTTCTCATGATTTCTATATTTTTAAGTTCTTTATGGCTCCAGAATCTTTTAGTGACTGTTCCACGTGATCTTGAGAAGAATGTATATTCTGCTGTTGTTGGATGGAGGGTTCCATATATGTCAATGAGATCAAGTCGATTGATCATGCTGTTCAAGTCATTTAATCTTAGTTTCTTCCTATTTGATCCACCAGATACTAACGGAGGTGCATTGAAGTCTGCAACTGTGATTGTGGATTTGTCTATTTCTCCTTACACTTCTATAATTTTTGCCTCATCTATTCTGATGCTCTTTTGTTAGGTGCATACACATTAAGGATTGTTACATCTTCTTGGAGAATTAACCTCTTTTTCATTGCGTTATATTCTTCTTTATCCCTGATAACTTTTCTTGTTCTGAAGTCAGCTTTCTCTGAAATTAGTATAACTACTCTAGCTTTCTTTTGATTAGTCTAAGTATGGCATATCTTTTTCCATCTCTTTACTTTTAACCTGTTTGGATCTTTATATTTAAAGTGAATTTCTTGTAGACAACATGGTTGAGTCCTGTTTTGTTATCCACTCTGACAAGCTCTGTCTTTTACTTGGTGTATTTAGACCAGTCACATTTAAAGTGACTGTTGATATAGTTGGGTTAGTAACTACTATATTTCCAACTTTTCTATGTATTACATTTTTTTTGGTTTATTGTCCCCTTTTTTTCTGCCCTCCTTGGTTTTGATGGAGAATTTTATATAATTCCATTTTACTTCATCCCTTAGTGTATCAATTTTACTTCTTTAAAAAAAAATTTTACTGATTGCTCTAGAAGTTATAGCATATATTTTTGACATAACATATTTTAACATAAGTCCACTTCAAATAATGCTACCACTAATGGTGAGCTCAGGAGTCCAATAACAGACTAGTCCCAGTTTATCTCTACTATCCCTTGTGGCATTGCTGCCATTCATTTCTCTTATCCATATGTGATAATCACTTAATACATTGTTACCATAGTTGCTTTTAAAATTTGGTTATCTTTTAGATTAATTATGAATAAAAGAAATAAAAGATTTTATTTTCCATTCATTTATTGCTTCTCTGACACTCCTCTTTTCTATAGCTTTTGCTTCCTGTATTTTGATGCTATTTTGTTGTACAGCATCCAAGTTTCTGACCTGTGTCATTTTCCTTCTTCCTGAAGAACTTTTAACATTTCTTACAGGGTGGGTCTACTGGTGACTAATTCCCTCAGTTTCTGTTGATCTGAGGAGTCTTTATTTCTCCTTCACTTGTGAAGGATAATTTTGCTGGATATAGAATTCTAGGTTGGTGGAGTTTTTCTTTCAGAACTTTAAATATGTAATGCCATTCTCTTCTTGCTTGTGTGGTTTCTGATGAGAACTATGCTCTATTTCTTATCCTTTTTCTTCTATCAGTAAGGTGTTCCCTCCTCCCCCTTTGGCTTGTTTCAAAGTTTTCTCTTTGTCTTTGATCTGCTGCAGTTTCAATAAGGTATGCCTAGGTGGGGTTTTTGTTGTTGCTGTTGTTGTATTTATCCTGCTTGGTGTTCCTTGAGCTTCCTGGATCTGTGGTTTGGTGTCTTTCACTAATTTTGGAAAGTTCTCAGCCATTATTACTTTAAGTGTTTCTTCTGCTCTGTCTTCAATTTCCTCTCCTAGTATTCCAATTATGTAGTTGTAACATCTTTTAAATTTTCCCCATGGTTCTTCTGGTTCTGTTCTCTTTTCTTTCTTGTTTTTCTTTGGACTTCAGTGTGGGAAGTTTCTACTGGCCTACCTTCAAGCTCACTGATTCTTTTCTTGGCAATGTTAGAGCCCATCAAAGACATTTTCAATTTCTATTATAGAGTTCCTTATTTCTACCATTTCCTTTTGATTCTTTCTTAGACTTTCCATCTCCCTGCTTATATTATCTAAATATTCTTGCATGTTATCTACTTTTTCCATTAGAATCCTTAGCTATTAATCAGTTATTTTAAATTCCCTGTCTGCTAATTCCAAAAGCTGTGGCATCTCTGTGTCTGATTCTGATGCTTGCTTTGTTTCTTCAGATTGAGTTTTTCTCCTTACCTTTTAGGATGCCTTATAATTTTCTGCTGAAAGCTTGACATACTATATTGAGTAATAGAAATCAAGGTAAAAAGGCCTTTAGTGTGAGAATTATGTTAATCTGGCTAAGAGTTGGGCTGTTTTAATGTTTTCTGTAGCTATAGGTGCCTGAGGCTTCACTTTCCTCTAGTTTACTTGAATTTGTCTCTCCTCTTGACTTTGGGCTTCCCTAAGTACTCCTTTTCAGAAAGCATCTGTGTCTTGCTGCTCCTTAAGCTGCAATCCACTATCATCTTGGGCCCTGTTGGTGTGGTCCTGAAATATAGAAGAGAGGTAGGATTCTAAGCTCTTATGATTAACTCCCATATTTTGGGCTTGTGTCCCTGAGCTGTTAACTTCACAAGTGTTTCTCCCAAGATATAGCTCCCTCTTCCCCTTTGGTGCAACAGAAAGGCTAGAGGGGACTAGAAGGGGGAGAAATGTCTTTCCCTTAGCTGGGATAAAATTACTAAAGTCTTAGGGCTGGCCTGGCAGCACAGCAGTTAAGTTTGTAGGTTCTGCTTTGGCAGCCTGGGATTCACTGGTTTGGATCCCAGGTGTAGACCCACACAATGCTTATCAAGTCATGCTGTGTAAGGCATCCCACATATAAAGCAGAGGAAGATAGGTGGGGTTGTTCACTCAGGGCCTGTCTTCCTCAGGAAAAAGAGGAGGATTGGCAGCAGATGTTAGCTCAGGGCTAATCTTCCTCAAATAAAAGAAAATAAAAAGTCAGGTAAAAAAAAAAACTACTAAAGTCTTTCCCCCTGGAGAGTAGGCCTTTTCTATGGAGAACACTCTGGTCACATTTGACAATGATTTTTCTTTCCTTTCTCTTTCCAGAACTGTGGAGGATTTTTCCCAGATTTTCACTGTGAGAACCTGAAAGTAAAACCCATAGAAGTGTGGGGATCCCCTTACACTGCTACATAAGATTGTGACTTCCTTCTTACCAGAGACTCTCTCTTTTGCTTTCTTTGATGAAGCAAGCTACCATGCTGGAGACTCCCATCTGGCAAAGTACTGTAGGTGACCTCTAGCCCTTAAGGAACTGAATCCTGACAACAACCAAGGGAGTAAGCTTGGAAGTTCATCCTTTCCCAATCAAACCTTCAGATGAGACCACAGATTTTGGACCAACACCCTTATTACAGGCTTTTGAAAGACCATGAAGCAGAAGACCTAGCCAAGCTATGGCCAATTCCTGACCTACAGAAACTATAAAATAATACTTTCATGTTGTTTTAAGCAACTAAGTTTTGAGGTGATTAGCTATGCAGCAATAGATAATATACTGTGTACCAGAAATAACAAGTTTGACAAAAATCCATTTCCATGTTCAATTAAAAAATGAATTTATCCATTCAACAAGCTTTTTTCTTTCTCCTACAATATGTCATATATTTACCCAGAGATAACAGATAGGAAAGAAATGCTGCAAAAGCCAGAATGCTGCTAGTGGTCTTCCAGATAGTGAAATTACAGGCACTCACATATTCTTGTTTACTGTTTAGGCCAATTTCTAAAACGTCTATAAAGCTTGTATTACTTTTATAATAAATTTTAAGTCTTTAAATGCATTATGTTTATTGTTTTTGATCAATGCGAACTTGAAAATTTTCTCTTGCCACTCTTGCCTAAACGTAGTGGTTTATGCATCATAGTATGAACCAAGGGAAGTCATTTACTCCTAGCTCCCGTATTCCAGATTCATTGGGTTTCACCAGTTTTAAACCTTTACAATGAAATGAGAATTTCTTGTTTTTAAAGGCCTCTAGGAAACACAATCCCACAACCACCTTTGCTAGCTTGTCCTTTTAGTTCATAAATTGTAGTAGTATAAATTTTCATGTTTAACATAAACACCTCAGTTCCAAATAAACCCAATTTTTTTTTTTTTTTGGTTTTCATCATCTCTACCTATAACAGAGAATCACGACACATTCAGTGACAGTATTAGCACCACTATTCTTCTGTCTCTGTAAAATTTATTAATGTCTACCTTGATTTTTTCATAGGATTTTTTTTGCTTTTTCTCCCCAAATCCCCCCAGTACATAGTTGTATATTTTTGTTGTGAGTCTTTCTAGTTGTGGCATGTGGGACGTGGCCTGGAGCAGTGCCATGTCCACGCTCAGGATCCAAACCAGCGAAACCCTGGGCTGCCGAAGCAGAGCACGCGAACTTAACCACTCGGCCACAGGGCTGGCCCCTTCATAGGATTTTTATAAGGATCAGACAAGTATAACATAAATATAAAGTGGTAAAGAGAAACAAGTCATTGTTTAAATAAAATATCTGTTTTCTCACTATACACGCTTAATAGATTGTTTAAAAATAGTATTGAGTATTCTTTCATTTAGCAAACTGTCTTTAATGTTTAATGTTAGTGAATATTAACCATATTTTAAAAGCTTATTTATGATCATTTACTCGTAACCATTTCTCATATAGTTCTAATTACTCAACCTCACCAAAGAAGTTTTCAAGATCTGAATTTCACAGATGGGACAGAACTGCCCTTTAGTCCTGTTAGTGACATGGTCTACCTGTTTGACAAAGAGGGAAAGTAAATTTCTTCTATTTATCATTCTGGAATCTGCACAGTCAAGATCTTGGTGTTTCCAGGTCTCAGTATTTCTTACCTACCAGACGCTTAATAAATTTGACTGCTGTGTCACACTTATTCTATAGTCTACACTGACTGTCCTCATGGAAGGTAAACATTCAAACTTGGAATATTAAATATTTTGTTTTGTTTCCTCTCTTTCTCTGTGCTCCACTCACTCCTTTTCCTGTTTAACTTCATTACATCTGTCTTTCTTAACTAGTACTCATACTTCATATATATATGAAAGTGAACTCAATTTGGGGAAATTTTATTTGATTTATTTATTTTTTTTCAGATTTATTTATGATTTACTTTAAAAATATTTAAGCCATCAAAATAAAAATAAATATATAAAATAAAGACGAATAACACAAAGGTAAAACAAGGGCCAAATAATGAAGATGACTGGGGGATGGGTAACAGAACGAAGGGCTAAAGATGGTTCAAACAAGAAAACCTACGAGAAATAAAATTAATGTAATTGAATAGAGAATCTAGCTGAGTTTCCAGGCAGTCAAATTAAAAAAAAGAAATACTGTGAGTTAGATAGTTTGCCCTGGCTAATGAAAGATTTGTTTCAATTTCTTTTCTTTTCTTTTCTTTTTTTAAGATTGGCACCTGAGCTAACAACTGTTGCCAATCTTTTTATCTTTTTCTTCTCCCCAAAGCACACTAGTATATAGTTGTACATTCTCGTTGTGACTGCCTCTGGTTGTGCGACATCGCCTCAGCATGGCCTGATGAGCGGTGCCATATCTGCGCCCCAGATCGTAATCCATGAAACCCTCGGCCACCAAAGCAGAGTGTGAGAACTTAACCACTCGGCCATGGGGCCAGTCCTTAAGTTTCATGTTCTAATGTGAGATTGACCCAGAAGTCTCTATGGCCCATTGTATGGCTTGAGATTATTCCTTTAGATGGTTGCTTGTTATGGAGTTACTCTAAGACTTTATTAATTTATTTAGACATGGATTGATTAGCTGCTTCATGCCAGGCACTGAGGGGGGTTGGGGATGTGTGGGGAAGAATAAGAAAAAACATGCCTTTAAGACCCTCCAGAAACTTACCCTAGAAAAGAAAGACCAATTAATAACAATAACAGCAGTAGTAGTAATGATGATGATGATGATGATGATGATGATGTGATAGTACAATGGTTGAAGCTTTTTTCAGATAGAGAAATATACAAAGGTGGAGTTTAATTTAATTAGGTGGGGGAGGGAAGATGCGTGAGAGCATAGGAAAGGGGGTGTGTCTGAGTGAGAACTTTCGGGATGAGGTGATCCCTAAGAAAGACTCTCTAGGCATAGGGAGTAGCATTGAGAAGCCACGAAGACCTGAAATGCATGATGAATTTGTAGGACAGCCTCAGGACCTGCATTGCCAAAGCATAGAGGACTTAGGTTTTGGAGGAAAGGAGAGGCCTAGACCAGTTGTGCACCATGTTCAGGAACTTGAAAGTTTCCTTTTGGTGATGAGGAGCCATGGAGTTTTAAACCAGGAAGCAACATGGTCAGATCTGCTTTTAGAAAGATTATTTTGGTGGCACTGTAGAGGATAGAGGCAGGAAAATGGGATAGAAGGATCTCATACCTCACCTAGAGCAGTGATGGGAGGAACAAAAGGGAGGGGACAGATTTCAGAAACTCTGCTGAGCAGGCTATAGGGTTAGGCTCACCCTCAATTCTATCCCAAGCCTCATGTGAGCCTTACAATCTCTTGCATCTATTCCATTACTTTCCATGGAGTCATGCTCTTGTAGGGCCTTCTCTGGTCCCCACCGGAAGCTCTAGGATGGAGGAGGGTCAGGAAGTGGATGCACTCCTTCCCAGGCCTTGTACTCATGGCATTTGGAGCTTTTTCTTTTAATGATCCAAAAGGAAACATGATTCCCAGATGCTGAAGTTGCAGAGGTGCTGTTCTTTTATTGAATAGATATTTCAAAAATTTAGCCCAATGTTTTCTAACTTTCTTACTAATTTTCTTTAAAGAGTAGTAATAGCTCATATTTTTTGAGGTGGCACAGAAAGATTAAATGAAGGAAAACACAAGCTACTCAGAGTTCCTGATGCTTTGAAAGTACTAGTTCCTACAGCTGAAGTAGTAAAACTCAACAGCTTGCTAAAATATTGCCATATGAGAAAAAAAAAAATTAAGACCAAGGAATTAGTGTGCTGCCAGCATAAAAGACTATTTGTTAGCACTTGGCTGGCACCAAGTTTATGTTATTGCTAACAAGAAGCTGATAATACGATTTCGATGCTTGGCAAATACATTTACTCCTTAATGTTTTATACTTCCATGCTAAATATTTCCAGATAATCTAGGCTTCTTAAACATATGTCTTGGCTATTTTAGAACCATGCATACAACCCTGAACTTTCACTGTTTAATACTTACACATTCCAAAGGCTATCCACATTTGGCTCATGCAGATAAATGCAAACAATAGGATGAATGTTTCTATTCTCTACTCTAGATCTTCAGCTTAACGTTTTGACTCTGCAACCACTAATGAAGCTGAAAAGAAATTTGGGATCCAAATTGTCATGCTTACATTCCAATGATTGGTCTAGCAATGGATGTTATTGACCAACAAGACATTTTAGCTTAACAGATACTCTCTCTGCCTTGTTCAGAAACAGCCCCTGAAGAATGAGACCTGAGAATCCGATTAGCTTGCACATTTGTGCCTCGTCCTTTGAACTGGCCTGTGGGATGAGCAGCTGCTCTGCAGACTTTCCTGTTGCTCTGAGGAGAAGCAGCTTGCTCTGGGGCAGGGAGTTGCTCCTTAGCCAAGCCTGCCAATCATGTTGAATCTTGGAGTGACCAATGAGGAAAATTCAGATAAGGAGGACCCCACAAATGCCAAGATTTACTGGGCCTACTGCTAAATGCTGGGGATTCAAAGGTCAAGAAGATGGTAAATAAAATGACTAAGAGAGCAAATTGGGGATGTGGTCAAAGGGTATGAACTTCCATGTAAGATAAATAAGTCCTGGGATGTAATGTATAGCATGGTGACTACACTTCACAATACTGTATTGTATATTTGAAAGCTGCTAAAAGAGTAGATCCTAAAAGTGGTCATCACAAGAAAAAAAATTTAACTATGTGTGGTGATGGATGTTAACTAAACATTGTGGTAATCATTTAGCGATATATACATATATCAAATCATTATATTGTACACCTAAAACTAACATAATGTTATGTTATATGTCAATTATATATAAATTTAAAAAAGAGGAAAGACAGGAAGGTTGGAATGCGGCAGTGGGAGGTAGAGGGACATGTTTTAAAGGTCAGAAAACATCAGTGGGAGGTGGTTATCTATTCAATTGTAAACTTCTTAAGGGCATACTACTATATTTCACTCATCTGTATCTCCCCTATAGGCTTAGCCAGAGCCTTGCATATTAAAAAAAAATAAAATGAATAAGAGGTTCTTGTCTTCAAAGAACTTACTATCTGAGAAGGAGATAAGCAACAAATTGCAATACAAGTTATAAATGCTACACAGTTTCCTCATTTAGAACTGAATACACACTCCTCACACTCTCAAACCAATTGACACATTCCTCCTTTTGCTTACACAAGCATCCCTAGAACTTGTGAAGTAATACGACCTTTGAAAAATATTTATATAATTCTCTGCCATCTTTCGCATGAAGAAAACGCTGATCGTTTTTAGTACCCACCTCTAACGTGCCGACAAAACCCAGCAGAGTTCTCTCAAGTGTTTCTGGATTTATGTTTATGTTTGACTAATTAATTGAGTAGGAGAAAGAAGGATTAGTCACTATATAGTTTTACAACTCATCAGCAACTCCAGGGCTCCATTAGTGAAAGCTGGAACATTCCACAGGCAAGATCCTCATGAGGACATTGAACAGATTTTGTTCTGTGATTTGTTTCAGAATGAAATTCTACTCACCCTTCTCTGCTGATAAATGAGGTTCAACACAATTTGAACACTTAAAAACATCAGAAGAAGGTGTGAGCTGTTAAGGATAAACTGCCACGCCCTAGCCCAAAGCGTATTTCCCCAGAGGTCATTACTCTTCACCTGGTTGGTCAGAAGCAAAGGAATTTATTTGCTATCACCAGTAACCTTCTACCCACCACGAGGGAACATCCTATCAGTTGTCCCTGGCATGAAGTATACTGTATATGTACTCCGTGGGGAACCCGCAAATTCTTTAAAGCAGAGTGCAGTGGAGGAGGCAGAAATGTGAGTTTAGTCTGCAGGAACAGATGAAGTCTTCTTTGAACATCTGGTTTTTATTGAGACAGCAATTACTGTATAGCTGTGAGGGAAGCCAGGGAAGACACCCCAACTTACTGAAGCTTGAATATTTAAGCTGAGCCATACATTCATAAGCATTTTCGAATTGATGTTTCTTATGTCTCCATGTTAATTTGTCCTTGATCGACAGTCCAGAAGACATCCAAGAATCCTGTTAGCAAAACAGATCCCTTAGAGCTGTGTAAGCCAAAGATAGTCCTTTATGTACGAATAGGGGCTTGTAACCTTTGGTTAAGTTTTAGTTCATCTGCTGAGGCTCCTGGGGATGAATAAGTACTGTGGTCAGCTTAGTCCCATGCCACTCACAGTCCCAGGGAAAAAACACAGCGTTGTCACATTTGAAAAGTAGCATATGTTTTCCTGGTAATTACATCTTATATGTTTACTATTCAAAAAATTCAGGTGTGGGTTTTTGAACAGTGGCCAATGACAATGTGCCTGACTGGCAGCAGTTCCTAAGTGAGTCATGTTTCACTGTCTGTCGGTTTTTATAACTGTTTTCACTACTAATTTAGTTCTGTGATGCAGTGTGCAATTAGTTCTATTATGGAAGCAGCTGTCTTCAGTTTTACGACGATGCTTTCCCCTTTGGCTTGCACAGAGCTTGTTGTGGTTCTGCTGAAGTGATGATGGGAGTTGTAAAGTGGTACCTAGATGAGCCACAGTGGGCCTGGATCTTCCACACACATAGGATTCTTGCTTACTCACTGCTACTCCAACACTATTTCTCACAGCTCACTTAAAGAGGGGGTCTCAAAGGAAGTTGCTCCTTGCAAGACATTTCCTGTGGAGACTGGTAACGAGTCCACTTGTACGCCCTGCAATCTTGTTGTTTATAAAAATTCTATTTAATTTTTATTTGTAAGTGATAAATTAGGTCAAAGTTGAGGTGGGGAGGTAGGGTGGTCAAAACAAGAGGGTCATATTTAGTTCACTTTCTAACATTGAGCTATGGTTTTAAAGAACGATGCTGAAACCTGAATGCAGCAAACGCCAGTGTATGAACAATATAAGAATTGGACTTGATGTTTACAGCTGGATGGGATGTGATAATATGCTATGGCTTCTACTGCTCTTTGAAAAAGCATTCTATTCTCTCAGGAGTTTCTGTGTTTTTAATTTTCAATCCCAAGTCCCATCTGACACCCAGAATTCTCCAGGAAACCTAGAGCAATGCCCATTTTAGGCCTATCTGCCCTAAGTAGGGCCTGTCATTTGAGCATTCCTTCCAAGTATAATTCCAAGCATAATTCCCTATCATGTCTTTAGAAACTTGCTACTCAAAGTATGGTTTGCAGACCAGGAGTACTAGTACCACCTGGAAGCCTGGTAGAAACACAGGATCTACAGCCCCACTCCAGGGCTGCTGAATCAGAACCGGCACTTTAAGATCCTCAGGCAATTCGGATGCACATTAAGGTTTGAGAAGCTCTACTTTCGAACTTTATTATTTGACTACTGCTTATTAGTGGTTGTTAATGAGCACAACTGTATTTTACTGAATTCAGTGCACTTATGATCAACTGAAATTTCTGGTTCTTTTATTTGTTTATATTTTTACTGACCACTTTTCCCTCTCTAAAATAGGAGCTCTTTGAGCACAGGTACTTTCTCTGTTTTGCTGATCACGGTATCTGCAGAACATGGAATAGTGCCACCACATACTAACATTCAACAAATATTTGTTGAATTAAGCAAATAAACAAATGACCCATTGTAGGTAAAATGTGTGTGCAGTGACGAAGTCCTGGCAGAGCAAGGTCTATAATGCCACAGGGTTTCCGCAGAACCTCAGCACGTCATGCCTGGGGCAGGCAGGTGCGGGGGAAATCGAGACAGGTAGTTTAGGAGTTCAGAGATCATACTGCATTCACAGCCCCAGAGGAAACCTTGGCTGTCTAGTGAAGGAGTGCTGGCTCCAACTTTTCTCCCCCGATTTGGAAAACAGCAGTTATCAGTCTTCCTGCAAGATGTAATGCATTCCAGTTGAACCGAAACATTCTTTGAGAATCCTACCCCACTTAGACTGCTGGAAAAGCAACCAGTGAGGTGCAGGAGCCTGAGGCTTGGTAGGGTGACCAACTCACTCTGGTTTGCCTGGGACTATCCTGATTTTAGAACGGGAAGTTCCATGTCTCAGAAAACCCCACCGTCCCAGGCAAACCAGAATGAGTTGGTCACCCTACTTGAATGTGTGCTGAAGGGCCATATCTGCCGAGAGTCCCTGTCAAAGGGTGGAGGGCTCCGGGACTGTGACAGACATTTTGATTTTCAGGGCATTTTTGTGATCCAACCAAGAATGTCCAACAGCAGAAACACCTAGAGGCGAATCTAAGTGCACCCATGGGATGGTGGCTTAAATCCCATTAATTTCCCAAAGGAATCCTTTATTTTTGTCTTTTTGATAAATATGGGCAGAGACATACCTTTTCCTCCAAAGAGGATGTCTCACTTAAGGCATCATTTAGAAATCTCAGTTTTTTCATTGTATGCTGCCCCAAAGGTGCTAAGATTTGAATTATCTTGGAGGTACACTGCCCCAAGACCTGAGCAAAACTTGCTAGATGCTTTCATACATTAAGGCCACAGGAGTTAAATTAAATTAAATGAAATTTGTTTCCAGATACAACTTTTATTACTCACATTTCCAAATGTGCTCATTTAATTCTTTTTTCCTCCTAAAAACAAACAAAAAGATGGATGGGACAGGGGGGTCTGTGGTGTTCTAAATCCGGGACCAGATTATTTCATTGTAAATTGCTTTAGTTCAATTGGAATGCTTTTACATGCGCACAGTAATAGTCCAGCTATGGAACTAAAGAGTATTACCTCACGATTCAAACTATAAACGGTCTGAGCTTCACATTTTTTTCATGAAGCTATTGCCATGGTGGCCAGTCATCATTATGCAAAGAACACAGCACAGCACTGTTCAAAGATGGACTTTCTTGAATTCAAAAATAGGTTTTTATCAAAGAAAAACATCTAGGGTTTAAATATATTTTTTTAAGATTTTATTTTTCCTTTTTCTCCCCAAAGCCCCCTAGTACATCGTTGTATAGTTTTAGTTGTGTGTCCTTCTATTTGTGGCATGTGGGTTGCTGCCTCAGCCAGCATAGCCTGATGAGTGGTGCTAGGTCCGCACCCAGGATCTCAACCAGCAAAACCCTGGGCCGCTGAAGCAGAGCGCACAAACTTAACCACTTGGCCACGGAGCTGGCCCCTAGGGTTTAAATATCTTAATTTATTTCTTAAAATAAGTCCAGCAAGATGTTATAGAAAGTTTGGAAAAATAAGCAGGGGGAAAATCATTTAAAACAACAATGTTTTATTACAACTGTTTGACATAACACTTATTTTATATACTCCTAGACTCTGCTTTAAAATACTATTCTCATAGACTTGATATATAAAACACTGAACATGATACATGGTTCTATAATTGAAAAAGGCTAAATAAAGCTATTCCCCAGACTCATGTTTAATTGTTTAACATACCTGAGTGACTTTAGAATAGCTAAGTACTGCATTACAGAGCACTTGATAATGACAAATGCAATTACCAACTGAAGTGCATTAATATTTTCTGAACTGCATTTATTACTTTGATTGCAAAATGGTTTATGATTCCATTCACAAAGCATGATTTTATTCTTGCTCACTCACTCATCTGTTGGACCACTTGTAGACGGTTTTCTTACGATTAAATCAATATTCTCAACTGTGATGTTGCAATACACTGGTATGTCAGGATTCATTATGAAGTGTGTTGAAAGAAGTTATATCTAATAAGAAGAAAGGGGTCCAAAGTTGACGAATTATTTACTTTTTAAAATAAATTCGAGTAACTTCAGATTATCCAAGTCATTTTATTATGCTGTGCTTTCTTGAAAAAGAGAAAAGGAATGGGGTTTGAAGTAGCAGGGCAGGACTGGCCAGAGCTTGCTCTCTGTGTTTTTGTACAGCAGTCTGGGGAGTATGACACTTGGGAAGGTAGTCTGTCCTGGTTGCAAAAAACTGTTAACAGTGACTGGCTTATACTGTCAAAAAGAAAGAATTATGAAGCAGGAGAATTAGGATCTTGTATATAAACTTCAATTTACTCCTGCACTGAAATACAATGGAAAGAAGAAACTCTTGCACCAATGTTCATTCAGAAAGAGTTATTAGTTATTTATCAAACACTATGTATGACAGATCAGGTCCTTCAAGAAGCACTCGCCAAGATGGGATAAACATGCAAGAGATTTAGTGGGGAAAATGCTTATGAAGAATAAAAAGAAAGGAAGTAGGAACAGATAGAGAGACTCTTCAGAACAATCTAAGTCTGACACATATGAAAGGAGAGAGGGAAGGGTTAAGTATAAAGGCCTGACCACACTGTAATTCTGAGAAAGTTTTAGCCAGGTCAGTCAGGTGTCCCTGAGTGTAGTGGGTTGAATGGTGCCCACTCACCACACCAGAAGATATGTTCACCAGGAACCTGGAATGTGACCTTATCTGGAAAAGGGGTCTTTGCAGATGTAATTAAGAATATCAAGACAAGATAATCTTGGACTATCCATGTGGTCCCTAGGTCAAACGAAAAATGTCCTAATAAGAAGAAAAGACACAGACACACGGAGGAGAAGTTCACGCAAAAACGGAGGCAGATATTGGAGTTATGTAGCTACAAGCCAAGGAACACTAAGGATTACCAGCCCACCAGAAGCTAGGAGAGAACAATGAAGTGGATTCTCCCTCAGAGCCCCAGGAGGGAACCAACACTGCCAACACTTTGATTTCAGCCTTCTGGCCCTCAAACCATGAGAGAATATATTTCTGTTGTTTTAAGTTACCCAGTTTGCAGTAATTTATTAGTCAGTCATGAGAAACTAGTACACAGAGTCAAAGTTGCTCATTATAGGAGCCCTGCATGCCACAGGAATGGGCCAGCACTGGCATTCCATCACGTCGTAGCAGGGAGCAGCCCAGGGGGAGCATGGCATCACCATGAAAGCAACAGGAGTGGGAGCTGGGGCCGTCATTTAACTACACTTCCCACAAATTTCTCTTGAAGGAGATCCAGGTGATGCATCTCCACAAGTGCCATGCTGTGAAATATCAAAGAAGCAAAGAGCGGAGAATACAGTCTTTGCCTTTCCAGAAGCTTAGTTGGTAAACCAATGGATGTTGCACACATGGGAGTACAAGCATGAATGTGATAGGGCAGGACTACTTTTTGCATAAATTCTGAGGGAATCCAAAACCATGGAAGGGTCAGACTAGAACAAGTTGAATCTGGGAAGACTACTTAGGAGAAGAAAATGGTGCACTCAGATCACTGAATAGGAAGTACGAAGAATGGAATGGGTGCAGGCACAAAGCAGAGGACCAGCAGTACGGTTAAAGAAGAAAATGAACAGGTTGGCTTAGTCGTTTCTTGAAAACCTGTCCTCAAAGAGAGAGAGAGATCAAGCAGGAAGAGATTTCACAAGACAAGTAGTGAATGTAAAAGAAAAATGGGCAACCATAAAGAGGCAAGAAGGTCTTCCTGAACCCCACATTTGTTTGTTTTATTTAAAACATACGTCTCCTGGATAACCTCAGACTCAGACCGGGATCCACATGGCAAGAATCTAGGAAGCCCTTTTCTGCTGGAATGGCAAAGATTTAATCAGAATCCAAAAGCAATAATTATATTTATTTAAAAATAAATAAGAAGCATGGTACTAAGAACTGGTAGACTCTTACAACCCTGCTTATTAACTAATATTAGGTAAGCCACTTAAATTCTGAGGTCAATTTCCATGTGTTAAAACAGAGGTAATAAAATCTTTATGTCAGAGTTATTGAGAGGATTAAATGAGCCAGAGTATGTTAATGCACAGTGTAAACCAATGTGGTCCACTGTGTTAGTTACTATGCTTGATGGAGACCCATGCTATCATCTAAATTCGAGTTAAATACATTTAGGTATCCATAATTCCATCACTCAAAAACAATTACTATTAACTTTTTAGTATATAAATCCCCCATATTTTTTCAATTTGTATGGGGAGATATATATTACCATATTTTTCCTGCCTGTGTTCCCACTTACCCCCACCTCCTACACAAATAAATTATCCAAAACATGTTTTTCTCCCTACATAAGGTATTGTGGACATCTTTCTGTATTAGTAAATAAAGATCTATAGCTTTTTTTTTTGAGGAAGATTGGCCTGAGCTAACATCCATGCCCATCTTCCTCTACTTTATATGTGGGATGTCTGCCACAGCATGGCTTGATAAGAGGTGCATAGGTCCACGCCCAGGATCCGAACCTATGAACACCAGGCCGCCGAAGCAGAGCATGGATGGGAACTTAAGTGCTACCCCACCAGGTCACCCCCTCTATAGCATTTTTAATGGCCAAATATGGTAGAGATTACAAGAACTCACCTATATCCTGTTCTCTTCTTCTTCCAGGGCACACAGAACATACTGTTGCCTTGAAGTTAGGCAGAGCCACGTGACTAGGTCTGGCCAATTAGCTCTAAGTGGAAATGATGTGTCCCACTTATAAGCTGAGGCAGTGAAGAGACTTTGCATTGCCCTCCAGGCCTGCCACAGTGGCATTTCACAGAAATAGTGGAGCTATAGCATGGAGACAGCCTGAAAAATCAGCTGCCCTGAGGAGATCACCAGACTCTCAATGGACTTTGTGTGAACAAGGAAAACACATAGATGTAAAGTCTCCATGATTTCAGAATTTGCTTCATATAGCAACATGGTCTAGCTTGTCCTAACATACGGAATATTCAATAGGTTTTATTCAATATGTGGACTCATAGGTTGTTTCAAATTTCTCATTATTGTAAGCAATTCTGCAATGAACATATATATATCAAATTTATCTGATTATTTCCTTAGAATAAATTCCTAGAAATAAATTTCTGGGTAAAAAGGTAAGTACACTTTAACTTTTGATAGATATTGACTAATTGCTGCCCCAAAGAAGTTTCATCCAAATTGTAAAGCCACCCAGAGTATATTAGAGTACCTTTTATTATACATGTTTGACAAAACTGTGCATTTTCAACCAAATTTTTAAAAATTAATGTCTTTGCTAATGAGGTGTTTTTCCCATATATTTATTGGACATTTAAATTTCTTCAGTAAAGTGCAGTTAATGTCTTATAGTATATTTTTCCATTTGGCTCTTTGGTTTATACTACTAATAGTATTTGACATGTCAAGAATATCAACCCTCTGTCTGTCTATGTATTCCATACATGTCCCTTGTTTGTTGTTTGTGTTTTAATCTTTTAATGTTTTGACATATGGACATCTTTACTTTTTACATAGTTAAAATTATTAAGAGTTTCCTTTATGGTTTCTGGGTTTGGTGTCCTGATCAGCTTTCTAATCCTTTCTATCTCAAGTTTAAAAACAATTCACCTATATTTAATTCAAGTACTTATAGGATTTTAGTTTTCATAGTTAAATTATTAAACCATCTGGCAGTTGTATGATAGGGATCCTACATCATACATTGAATAATCTATCATTTTCCATTTGATTTGAAATAACACCTTATCATATAATAAATTCCTACATACTTTTAATGTGTTTGTGTATTTCTTATTCAGTTGACCTAGCTGTCTATTCCTAAGCCAGTATATGCTATTTTATTTACTATAGGTTTAGAATTTACTAAACTTGTGCAAATCCTCCTCCCCGTTACTTTTTAAAAATAAATTTAAAACTTTCATAGCTATATTTCTACATTAATTCTTCAAGATAAATTAGACTAAATTTGTGAAGCTCAATACAACAAAATATTTATTATTCAAATGAAATCTTCTGCAGAACTGCTCAGGTTGAAGCAATGGAGATGGGGTGGGGGGCTAAAGTCTCATCTTCTTGTCTACCCATTGGGTCCCTCTGCAACTGCTGAGGAACAATTTGAGAAACCACTGCTCTGGGGATTCCTCCTGCCCTAAAGGACGTTCTGTCCCATCTGCAAATGTCACAGGACAACCAGACACAGAGGAGGCTCATGGTCTTTTTTCTATACTGATGGCTTGGTCCCCTCACAAAATGGCAGACGCACCCACACCTGTGGATGTAGCCTTCTGCTGCTGCTTTCTTCAGTTGCTTTGGCTGCAGGTGATCATCCATCATGAGTTGATCTCCCTTATCCTTTTATCTGCTTTCAGCTGGCCTAAATAGTATCTTTATTGCCCCAATATTTGAACATCTGTTCCACATTTAAGCATCTTCACTTAACAGTAGCTTTGGAACCATTTAAGTAAGCTAACTATTTCCATACTCAGCTGAAGGGAATATAAAATATGAAACATTAAAAATGTGCTGTGGATGGAGAGGTGACATGTATGTGGAGACACATTTTCGCTGGGTTAAAAGAGAAAGGTCTGTGGTGGTCTGAATTTCTCAAGTTACAGTTATATGTCCTGACCACCAGAGGTGGAAAAGTAAGGAATCCATCCTTCTACCTATGTCTGGTACATCTGTATTATCATTATTCACTAAAAGGTGCCACTGGTTTATTTTACATCTACAGCATGGAATACGGAAGGCCTGGTTATTTGCTATTTAGTGAACACACATTCCAGTCCTGGTAGAATGATCAAATGTAGAGCCAAGCCATTGCATTAATTTTAATTCTTATGGACCACATGTAATTCCTTTAGTCAAATTAAAGTTTAGAGAGAGTTAAATGGAAAGCCATCTTTCCCTTGTTGTAAAGAATTTAAAATACATACAACACAAATTAAGAATCACATCAATTTGTTAACGCAAGGCAATGGAACATATATCTTAGTGAGAAGGTTGAATTACCCTCATTGGAATTGGTTAGAAGTAAGTCAGAAGGCTTTCTATTCATTCATTTATCATTCATTCATATTTATTGAATGTCTAATATAATGTACTGTTCTTTGTGCTATGGATATAGTGCTAGGGTTATATAGCAGGGGGAAGGTTCATACTGTAACAAAGCTAAAGGGCTAGGGGAGAGGATAAAATATTGATACATAAGCAATAAATAAGAAAAGTAACACACACTGAGTCATAAGTGCAATACTCAGAATTAAAAGAGTAATATGATAGACATTGCCTCCTTTGGATTGGATGGCATGGAAAGTTCTCCGTGAACGTGATTTTAAGCCAAAATATGAATGAAAAAGGGGAGACACCCATATGAATATTGAGAAAAGAATCTTATAGATAGATAGAAAAACTGGAATGAAGCCATAAGGTGGGGAGAAGTTTGGTGAGTTTTGTAAGGCCACTGTGACTAGACTACAGAAAAGAAGAGGGAACACAGCACGAGATGAGTTTCAATAGATAGCCAGGGGTCAGATCACAGAGGGCTTTGCAAACCGAATTAAGAAGTTTGAATTTTATCCCAAGTATGAAGGAAAGCCATTGGAGGATTATAAGCAGATGCGCAAAATGTTCTGATTTACATTTATAGCACTCTGGCTGCTAAACAGAGAATTGATTAAGAGAAGCAAGATTGAAATGATGGAGTAGTGGAGGGGGAAAATGACAATGCTGGGGAGAGGGAAAATTTGTTGGAGGGATGCTCCTGAGTAGACAAGAGGTGATGTGCAAAAGGATAGCCTTAGAAGAGGCTGTTCATTCATGACAGGAAGAAAAACACACTAGTCTAGACTCAAGTAGGTGAGTAGAGTGGCGTTAGAAGAGTTTGGAAGGTCTATTCTGATTGTTCCTATTTTCTGAGTGAGAAAGGAAGAAGGTAGCACTTAGAGTGAGGACAGGGAAGGATGTGCTGGAGGTCTGAGGAAAGGGTCTCCCTTTCCTAAATAAAAGAGCAATGTAGGAGAGTGGGCACATAAATGGTCATGGGAAATGCAATACGATTTCCAGGCAGTACAAAAAATCCTCTTAATGTTAATGGTCAGAAATTTAAAGTGAGACCAGTCAATATAGATGTGTTTTTCTCCCGCCAAATTCAGCTATACAGGGGCACATGGAGAATACAGAAAAATTGGAATTTACCAAGATTGACATTTGTCAAACCCAGAGAAGAATAAGAGAGTTGAAGGATTATACCAGAAGTGATTTTAATGTTGGGCCATGGAATATAAGCTGAGTAAGAGTAGGAGTGAGGAAAGTGGGATAGGAAGGTAGGTAAGAGACAGTGAAAAAGTTGTATGATCAATAGCTTGTAGATTGCAGAGGAGTAGAAGAATTATTAGGACCAGAATATGAGAAGGAGTAAGCTAGAAAGATAGGTGATGGGCAGAGTGGAAATGCTGAAATTGAGATTAGGGAGTCATTTCAGTTATTGGTAATGACAAGGACTAAGATATAACTGTGGGAGTGACTGGCTGAGGTAGAGGAAAAGGGGAGAGAAGAGTAAGGAGCTGAGAATCCAGAGTACTAGCAGGATCTTCTATTTGGATATTAAAATTGCTGAGCATTATGCCGGGAGTAATGGGATAGGTATAAGCACTCTAATAAACAGTAGGGAAAAGAAAAACAACGAAAATGTAAAGAGAAAGTGATTAATAGGGAGGCAGAGAATGGAGATTGAACCTATGCATAGTTGATATGCTTGAAAAAGAGCAAGCATAATTAAAACAAAATCATTAAGTAAAGACACAATTGAATAACTTTCATTTCCAGAAATATGGCAGATTCGACCTCAAGAGGAGTAACTAAAATTTTGGGGAAAGTTTTTTAAAAATGAATTATTGAGCTAACAAAAAATAAGAAATCTATATAGTCCCAAAGCAAATGAAAGCAGGAACTCTTGGAAATGAGTGAATTCCAAAGCTGCCTCTTCTCCGAGGAATTCTGACTCACCCTGGACACCTTGAGCCTCCACTTTGATGAGTATAAGGGATGCAAAAGACAAAAAGCAAAAGCTTGAGGCCAGCCCTAAGTGAGGGACCCAACAGGGAATCTCCACAAAAAGATGCTCCCTTAAGGCCACACTCTCAGTACAAGAGAACATTATAAACAAAATCCCCCCACACATAAAGGGCAAGAAAACATGCCCGTCTTGAATCTGGCATTTGGTTGAGAGAAAAAAAATAATCTCTCTTGAGAATTCCTAGGCACAAGTCTGCCTTTGACTTTTATCATGAATTCATATTGTAAGAAAGTATGTAGTCCAAACGAAAAACACCCAAGTTACACAAAACAATAACAAACAAACAAATAAATCCCCAAGCCCACAAACAACAACAAACAAAGCTAAGAAGTTAAGTTTAAGGTGGTTATGTCAGGAGTGGATGGAAATTTTCTCTGGAGGAACTCAATTTCAACCCCAGGGCAAAGAATTTTCACTCAAAGTCCAAAGGAAAATCAGTTACTCAGGTGAAAATTATAAAACATCCAAGAAATCAATGTCCCATGGGTTTTCTAGCAGAAAAGAAACCCCATAAGAAATAGATGCAGAAATATTTTAGATGTTAACATTATCAGACACAGAATGTAAAATAATTATGTTTAATATTTTCAAAAAGATTTTTAAAAAGTATCTTGAAAATATGAGCAGGGAATATAACACCTTAAAGAATAATCAATAAAATGTGAAAAAGAAGTAATTAAAACTTCTAGAAATGAAAAATACTATACCTAATTAAAACTTGAATGAAAGCATTAAACAGCTGAGGAGAGAATCAATAATCTGGAAGCCAGTTTCAAAGAAATTATCAAAATACAGTCCAGTGATATGAATAACATGAAAATAGATTACGAGGCATGGAGAATTTACTGTGAAAGTGTAACGTACATTGAATTGGAGTTTCAGAAGGCAAGAAGAAGAAATTATTTGATGAGTTAATGGTGGTGAATTTTCTAATACTGCCAATGACGCCATTTCTTAGCTTCAAGAAGTCCAATAAATCCCAAACATTATAAATAAAGTGATACTCATACCTCGACACATGAAATGTAAACTTCAAAATACAAAAAATAAAAACAACAAACAAAAGAACAAGACATATAATATATGAAAACAGCCTGGGAGATAAGATAGGTCACATATAAAAATAGCACTTAGACTGAGAACTGACTTCTCAACAACAGTGAAAGCAGAACATAGTAGAATAGTATATTATGTAGGTTAAAAGAATTAACTGTGAACATGAAATTGCATACCCAACAAAACTGTTTTTCAGTAAGATGAATAAATTAAGAAAATTTCACCCAGTCCTTGAGAGAGTACACCACTAACAAACTGACAATAAAGGAAAATCTAAAGAATATACTTAAAGGAGAAAGAAAATGAGCCGCTCCCTGATTTCAAACTATACTACAAAGCTGTCATAATCAAAACAGTATAGTACATGCATGAAAACAGACACTAGATCAATGGAACAGAATAGAGAGCCCAGAAATAAACCCACGCCTATATGGTCAATTAATCTGTGACAAGAAGGCAAGAATACGCAATGGAGAAAAGATAGTCTCTTCAATAAATGGTTTTGGGAAAACTGTGCATAAATATCAAATCACTATGATGTATGCCTGAAACTAATAGGATATTGTCTGTCAGTTATACTTTAATTTAAAAAAAAGGAGAGAAAATGATCCCAAATGGAAGGTCTGAGGTGCATATATCATAAGAAATGTAATTAAATATGCTTGTAAAACTAATTAAATAATGAACACTATAAATAATTGTGTTTAATATATGGAAGAAAAACTAAAATTCTTGCCAACTATCATAATACTAGAGAAAGTGATCATAGAAAAGCATCTAATTTTTTGTACTTTTTAGGAAAGAAGATAAATATAATCATTAATGTTAGACTTTGTTAAGTATCTATGTTAAAACAGCAAGTGCAACCATTAAATGAATAGACATACAATGTTTAACTTTCAAAAGAGTAGCGGAGAAAAAAATGAAATGAGAAAAAATTCCAACCTGTCAATACTTCTCCTCCTTAAATATAAACAGAAACTCACCCAGGTTAATCTATACATTCAATATAAATCCAGTAAACATCTCACAGTTTTTTCCTGACACTTCATAAGCTTAAACTGAATTCATAACTGCCTTTCAACTCTGACTTCCTTTTGTTACGCTCTCCTTAATAAGTTCTGGTATAGTGGTTTTACTAGCCACATAAAATAAATGGAGTAACTTTCCTCTTTTTCTAATCTCTGAAACAGTTTCATAAAAATAGAGATTATTTAAAATCTGAGAGTTTGGTAAAATTACCTGTTGGGGCTGAATGTCTTTTCTTGGATGTAGGAAGGTTGGAGATAGACAGGCAATGATAAAATCAACTTTTTTAGAAGTTATTTATTATATTCTATTTTTATTTTTATTTATATTATATTCTAATTTTGATGATTTATATTATTCCACAGATTTTCCCATTATATCTAAGGTTTCAGTTTTACTGTCTTAAAGTTTATCTTCATCTCCTGATTTTATACATCAGAGTAGAATAAAGGTAAGTTTTCAAAAATTTGCCTCCCATGTTAGGAGGAGTAGGAGGATATGCACTATTTAAAGGAAGCAATGAGATTCAGTTAGCAGGAAACCCAACATGGGATTTGTAGTTGGCCATGCCCATCCAGAAAAAAATACTATATCATCTAGCCCTCTGTGCAAAGGGATGTATAGTCATTGTGACTGTGTTCTGGGCATTACTCAGCAGGTGGAAGCAGCACATTTAGCCTTAGAAATTCTCATTAAAAGGAAGACCTATGTCCTTTTCTTTATCCCTTCCTTGATCCTGCTGGCTAGAATGTGAATGTTATGGCTGGGTACATACGCGTATATGCTATACAGAAAATACTGATAGGATAAGCAGCAAAGTTTATGTGGTGATTCCATTTTTCATCCTTATTCATGCTTGCATTTTTCAAGTTTTACAATAAATGGTGCATTTATACTGTAAACATCATATGTCTATTGATTTAAGCATTAAAAAGTATAAACAAGAGCCAGTCCTGGTGGCCTAGTGGTTAAGTTCAGCACGCTCCGCTTTGGTGGCCCAGGTTTGGTTTCCGGCCTCAGACCTACACCACTCATCTGTTAGTGTCCATGCTGTGGCAGCAGCTCACACACAAAAAAGGAAGATTGGCAATGGACGTTGGCTCAGGGAAAATCTTCCTCAGCAAAATAAATGTATGTATACATATATAAACAGAAAGATCACTGATAATCTCACTACTTACACAATTACTTTAAATTTTAATGTATATTTTACAAAGAAAGATATTTAAAAAAATAGAAACTAGCCCTCTCTCCCTGCAAATTCGGTTTGAAAACAATCTAGGAATCCTGCTCAGAACAGGAGGTTTTATTCAGTGGCCTTTAGGGTTTCAGTCAAACCTATTAGCCTAGGATATTATACTTGTTAAAAAGCCCCTTTTCTACTCAAAGATAAATTTGATTTTTAAGAATGTCATTTCATACACTAAAAGTCCCCAAAGTGGGCTAACGGTTTTGGCTTTTGGTGGGGAAAGTGAATTTACAAGTAAAGAGTTAGGTACTTTGTGCTCCAAAACTTTGTAACCTTTACTTGAGGCTTGAAAGATTGGAAGGCATTTGCCCTACAAGTTGTAATAGCCCCAAGGAAGCCATTATAGTCTAAAGGGCAACGCTCTGTGAAGCACAACTTCAGTAAGTGGGTTTTGTGATTAAAAAGAGAAGAAGAAAGAAAGAAGAGAAGAAGAAAAAAGTAAATTCTCTCTGTTCAATCAATACAGGGGTGCTCTATAATGTTCTAGAGAAAAATTCCTTCAGAGTCTCTTTGTTCATTTAACCAAATAGGACATCACAATGTGTTTTCCCTCTCAATCTAGATTTTACAACTAAATACATAGTCTAAAGCTTGAGTAATGATTATATACACTTATAAACACACACATACAGAGTGCTAATTTAACCAATGAAGAAAAGGCTTAAAGAAGGCTTTAAAAAGAAAACTTAAAAACCCCAGATCGATTAGAGATGCTTGTTAAAAATGAAGATGCCACAAGTTGTTTCCTAGTAAATAAAATTTAAAAAGAAAACAGAAGCAAGAAAGCGCAAATATCAACCTCCCAACAAGTGTAGATGGTTCTCCCTCAGGAGATAGCCCATTTACACAGTATCCTTGTTATGTTGGTTAATTGACAAAAAGTCTAGAAATAATAATGAAAATTAATGTCAACAATATACATTCGCACTTTTGTCGAAATCATGCTGCCCTGGGCTTGAATGAAACACCTGCTATTTATTAACTGTGTAACATTAACTCATCTACTCAACTTCTCTGCCTTCAATTTATATATATATATATATATATATATATATTTTTTTTTTTTTGCTTTTTCCTCCCCAAATGGTCCCAGTACATAGTTGTATATTTCAGTTGTGGGTCCTTCTAGTTGAGGCATGTGGGACGCCACCTCAGCATGGCCTGATGAGCGGTGCTATGTCTGTGCCCAGGATCCGAACCGGCAAAACCCTGGGCCGCTGAAGTGGAGCGGGCAAACAACTGCTCGGCCATGGAGCTGGCCCCTCAATTTATATTTTGAATTATTTTATTCTTTAAAAGTACTACACACATGGTTAAAAATTTAAATGTACAATATAACATCCACATCAAAAGTATGTGTTCATCTCACCTTGGCGCCTGGTTGCCTTCGTACTGTTAACGTCTTGAGATGCTTCACCCCAGAGAGATCATACGTGGATGCAACCATACATGCGTACATATTTTAGTATATCCCAATCTGAGAGGTTTAAATGACATATTATTGTTATTGTAATGAGCAATTTCTTTAGTTATTCACAAGGCTAAACACGTTTTCATTTAATTAAAACTTGTTTGGATTTACCTTTCTATAAACTGCCTGCTCACATCCTCTCCACATTTTCCTATTGGTTTTTAAATATTTTTTCTAATTAATCCTAAGAACTCAGCATATTAAGAAAGATAACCCTTTATTATACATAGTATGTTACAAATGTTCACTTCTCATTTATTTTATTCATAGTATTCTATTATTATGCAGGAACAGTTAATCTTTATCTTCATACATTTATCATCTTTTGTTGTTGTTTTTTTGATGAGGAAGATTGGCCATGAGCTAACAGCTGTTGCCACTCTTCTTTTTGCTTGAGGAAGATTGTCCCTGAGCTAACATCTGTGCCAGTCTTCCTCAGTCTCGTATATAGGATGCCGCCACAGCTTGGTTTAATGAGTGCTGTGTAGGACCCGTGCCTGAGATTTGAACCCCGGGCTGCTGAAGTGGAGCACACGAACTTAACCCCTACGCCACCAGGTTGCCCCCATTCATCATCTTTTATGGCTTAAGATTTTGCGTTGTATTTAGAAAGGCTTGTCTCCTTCCAAGATTAATTTTGAAATTCTCATATAATTCTTTTAGTACCTTTGGAGTTTTCTTTCGTAATGTTTAAATCTCTGATCCTATTGCATTTCATTTTGGTGTAAAAACTGAGGTAGGAATTAATTTGTTATTTTCCGGAAGGTTACCTAATTGTTCATCATCATTATTGAATAAATCATTTTGGGGAGGCATGAATTTGAAATACTTCTTTTACAACAAGCTGTATTATCGTGAGGATTTTGATACGTATTTCATCTCTTCATTTGTTCCATCGATGTTCTGTTTTTATGTACCAGTAAAAACTTGTTTTAATGTAGCATTATATTTTAATATCTTGTAGAACTAATCTCACCTCAGGAATTTTCTGTTTCTAAATTATTGTCTATTCTAAAAATTATTTGCGCATTACTTTCATTGAAATAACATTAATGTAAAGATTAATAAAGAGAGATTTGCTACCTTTAAAATATTGTATCTCCTTATCCAAAAAAAAAAATCATTTTATTTGTTCAGTTCTTATTTTGTTGCTCCATATTCTTTTAAAGCCCTTTATATCTATCCTGACCATTTCTTAAGTTTATTCCTATTACATTTTATCATTTTGTTCCTATAACAAATGCCACTTTTACTCCTTCATCTTTTAAAATAACTTCCACTTGTACATAAGAAAATAACTGGCTTATGTGTATTAATGCTATAGCCAGCTATTTTACTTATTGTTGGTAACAATTGTTGCAGGTTCTTTTCTGTTTTCCAGCTCTACAATTTAATTACAGATGTAAATGATGATAATTCCATGTCATGTCTTCAAACTTTTGTATTTAATTGTTTCTCCTTTCTAATTGCACATCTAGGATCTTACAACAATGATAAGTAATAATTGTAATAGTAAACATTGTTATCTTTCTGCTGTTGAAAATATTTCCAGAAGTTTCACCATCAGGCACATGTGGATTTTTGACTATAAAGCAGGTAAATATTAAAAATATCTATTTATTATTGTTTTATCAAGACTTTTTATCAGCATAGGATTTCAGACTTAAATACCTTTACACCCTTTCTGGGCATGATCATATTTTTCTCTTCTGATATAATAGCAACTTAAATTACATTAATCATTTTCTTAATATTCTTAATTTCCTTTCTTAGCCACAATTCTTTTAGAGTAATGTTGAATTCCATTTGCTAATATATTCTTTTGGATTTTTTGATCAATAGTCACAAGAAAGATTGATATGTAGTTTTCTTTTACTATGCTGTCAGATTTGGGTATGATTATTACGACGGGTAATATGAAAAATAGAAGTTATTCTTCAGTCTCTGTTCTAGAATTATTTCAATAGCATTGGAATTTTCCATTCCTTAAAATCTTTGGTAGGCTTCATATATTCATGGTATAGTCTAGGCCTGATGCCTACAACTTTTTGACAACTTTTATAATTTCTCTGAAATGGTCTATTTGGATTTTCCATATCTTCTGAAGTCATTTTTGGTGATTTAAATTTCCTAGAAATATCACCAATTTTATTTAGATTTTTCAAATTCATATGCATAAAGTTGAATAGAGACACATCTTAATTCATAATTCCTTAATAACTGCACTTAGGTTCTCAACTTAATTTCTCATTTTAGATATTTGTGCCTTCATCTCTCACCATCTAAAAAAATTATGCCAATGGTTTAGCTGACTAACTTTGAAAAGTGCAGATTTCTTGCATTTGTTAGGTTATACTCTTCGTGTTTTTGGCTTTTGTAGCTGTTCATAAATTTCAATTTTCTTTACTAGTTCCTCAATTGTGACTTCCTTAGATTTATTTTGTTGATGACTACAATTTCTTATTCTGAATGCTTAATTTAGTTATTTTTATTCGTTCTTATTTCACAATTTTCCTTGAAATTTGGTTTTTCCTCTGACTACGTTTTTATTTGCGTTCTACAGGTTTTAATATGTAGTGTTTTCAGTTGTTTTGTTTTTGATTTCTTCTCTCATTTGAGAGTGTTTTAAAAGAGATTAAAAAGTTTTAGAGGGGTGCTAAGGTTTTCTTATGTTTATAATATAGTTATTAATTACTAGTTTTATTTCATTGTGGATAAAACAATTAAAACAAAACAAAATTTTGAAATGTATTCAGATTTTTGTGGTCTAATAAATGGTCATTCTTAACAAAAATTCTATGTGTATTTGAAAACAAAATATATGCCCTGTATGGAGTTTGATACATATCAATAAGACCTACTCTATTAATTTTGTTATTTTTATATTTTTACTTATTTTGGTCTACTTCATTATTTATGGGCTGAAGAAGACAAATGAACATCTATTATTATTGTATATTGTGTAGATATACACCATAGATACTTATCTTTATATTCATTATAGCTTTGCTTTAGGAATCTTTTTTTTTTTTGAAAGATTGGCACCTGAGTTAACATCTGTTGCCAATCTTTTTCTTCTTCTTCTCCCCAAAACCCCCTAGTACATAGTTGTATATTCTAGTTGTGAGTACCTCTGGTTGTGGCACGTGGGATGCCCCCTCAGCATGGCCTGACGAGCGGTGCCATGTCGGTGCACAGGATCCAAACCTGCGAAAGCCAGGGCTGCGAAGAGGAGCGCGTGAACTTAACGACTCGCCCACGGGGCCGGCTCCCTGCTTTAGGAATCTTTATGCTATGTTATTTACTGGGTAAGTATTGTACTGTCCTGTAGATTATGGCATTTGTCATTACACAATGCCTTCTCCGTCTCAACACTTTTTTGCTGTGAATTCAACCTTGTCTAATATCTTAGTCCCTGCATAATTTTGCTTTCATATGCAGGATACAATGTTTTTATCCTTTTACTTCCAACCATTCTGAGACACTTTGTTTTAGAAGCCTCTCTTATGGTTAGCATATAGTTACATATTTATTTGTGATTCAATCTGAGAGTCTTTTCATGGGTGAGTCTATAACATTTGCCTTTACTGTGTGTCTGTTTTAATTCTGCCATTGTGTTTTAATTCCGACTTTTAGTTTCCTTTTTATCTTTTCTGTTTTATACGCTGTCTGTGTTTACTATGCTTTGCTTTCACGCCTGTATTTTCTTAAATCTATTTCTCCTTTTGTCTTTTATATTCTGCTCAATGATCTATGTTTGCTTTACTTTGTTTTTGTACATGTATTGCTCTTTGAAATTTGAAAGATTTATCACCTTTTTTACAGTTTCAAGTGTTTACCTTTATAAGTATAATCGTATATAATATGTTTAATTCTGTTTTTAAGACATATTATCATGACTTTCCATCATGAATAATTAACAAATTAAAAATACTTCCATTTTATTCTACTTCTCTTCTCCTCATTCCACCATTTGATTTGTTTGGCTATATTATTATGCTTAGTTCTTTTAGTAGTTTTCTTTATACCTTTAAATGATATTCTAAATTCTGTTTTAGGTAATACGGCAAACAAGCTACCATAAAAATGTTCCTAGTACAGAACAATTAGAAATGCTGGATACCATATTTAATCTTTAAACGAATAACTGAACTGGCAAGAAATTGAGCCCCTAACCCATAAGAAAATATAGCCCCAGAGAATAAATATAATACTGTCATTGGCAGCTGCTCTGGGAACATCCAATATTTGCTGGCAGCTTAGACTTGGACCTTAATGGGCCACTTCTGTTTAGAGGATCAAAGGGTAAGGAAAAAGTTTTGGAGAAGAGACTCCTGCATGAATCCACACCCTCCTAAAGTGACTCTTGTGATGAAAGGGTAAAGATATTATTATAGCATAGTATTACTTATAATTTATTAATAATGTATCAATTAATTGACATAATAAAACAAAATACTCAGCAGAGGGAACTAGGAAAGAGATGTTAAGCTGTCTTATACTTGGCTATAGGTAGAGGGGTTTGCGAAAATTTTTCCCTGAGAATTCAAAACCACAAGCAAGTCTTTACATGGGTTTGGGGATGGATTTCAAAGAATTCAGTGACCTGAAAAACCCAGAGCTAAGAATTTAATTTGAACTGGTCCTGGCTAGGGAATGCCGTAGGTGACTGTCAGAAGCAAAAATAAATCATATCTAAAGGAAAACGTTTTGCTTGAGCCTCAAAAAATTCCCACAGCCAAAATTCCAAAGAGCATGAGCTCTGAATGAAAAATATCGTATTAAGTGAGGAAATAAACCACCATGAGCAAGAGCCAATAGAATTAAAAAACCCCACTATATTAGACCCATCAAGACTACAAGACTAGAAAGGATTATGTACTGACTATAAAATAGGTATGCTTCATATGCTTAAAGAAATATGAGACTCATGTATAACTAAGAAACAAAAGACTATGAAAAATGACCAGGAAAAATGAAAAATGTATCAAAGAGCTTTTAGAAATCAAATTAGAAACTCAGTGGACTAAATAGTAGGTTGGACTCTAGTAGTTGACTAAAAATAGTCAAGAGAAAATCAGTGACCATGGAGGGTAGAGAAAGCTCTAACAGAAGTCTAATCAGATTTCTTGAGGGAGATAATAAAATTGGAGAAAGGCAGTATTCAAAATGACACTGGCTGAGAATTTTGCAGAATGATGAAAACACAACCCTCAGATTCACAGTCCCAATGAAATTCAAATAAGATAAAGGAAAAAGAAAAAGACATCTAAATACGCAATGAAACTGCAGATTGCCAAAGAGAAAGAGAAGTTCTTAAAAGGAGCTAGAGAGTAAAAAACACAGATAACTTAAAAGAAATGATAGCTTGATTGAGACCTTCAGAAGATGGGATAATATCTTCAAAACGCTAAAAGAAAGTCATTGCCAACCCAGAGTCACATAGCCAGGGAAATGTCTTCCAACGTGAAATTAGCACGTTTCTCACAAACTAAAAGATCTCTCTTCTAAAGAAATTTGTAAGAACTTTGAGACGAAGAGAAATGATCCCTAAAGGAGGGGCCGAGGTGCAAGAAGGAATGCTAAGAAGAGACATAGGTGAACATGTAGGTAGGGCTGAATTGAAGGCAATCATGTCTTGTTATGGTCTTAAAAATAGAATTTTCAGGGGCAAGCCCTGTGGCCAAGTAGTTAAGTTCTCAGGCTCTCCTTCGGCGACCCAGGGTTTCACAGGTTCGGATCCTGGGCACAGACGTGGCACCGCTCACCAAGTCATGCTGGGGTGGTGGCCTGCATAGCACCACCAGAGGCACTCACAACTAGAATATACAAGTATGTGCTGGAGGGCTTTGGGGAGAAGAAGAAAAAAATATAGAATTTTCATAGAGCATCTTAGAAGACTATTTTATTTTATGCAACACACTCAGGGAAGTACTGCTAATTAATGCCAGGTGGGGTGCCAGAGGCACGCTCTTTGCTGTGGGGTTAGTGAGCACAGGTGCCCACCCAGCTTCTCTCTTTCAGCGAAACTTTGTTTTCCACTTATTGTAAAGAACTCATTTTATGGATAAAATGATTAGTTATAATCACGTTCACAGGTCTGGAGATCAATTTTTTGAACTATGAATGTCATGAGTATGCCTTACAGCAAGTTAGGAGCCATAGTCATAGCAAATCTATGAGAATCAGTCTCTTAAAGACCAGAGGAGAACATGGCAAAAAAATATAATATAAAACCAGTTGTATCGTCATTCAATTTTTACCTCCTTAACTGCCATGATGAAATTCCAAGTTTCCTTTTTTTAAAAAAAATAAGAAAAGTCATTATGATGCCATCATGAGATCATTTCTAACCCAGTGGTGCCAGTCATTACTACCAGTTGAAATACAGTTATGTCTTTCAGCTGTGGCTTAGTAATGATATTAAGTTTGAATTTTCTCGCAAAAGCAATTTATTCATGTCACCACTTACTGCGGTAAGCTTGTTTATGGTTTTTAAAATGCGATCTGTTTCACCATTTGGTTCTTTCTTCAGCATATTTTGCTTTTTGTAAAACACATACATTTCCACCAGTGCAATCATAAATGCTGACAGAGGAGAAGAACTGAATTAGAAAGTAAAGTTACTTCCCAAAGTATTTACATATGATGACCAGATTTACAAAGAGGAAAAGGGAAGCACATTGCAACCACAGAAGAAATGTTCAGAATCCTATAAAAATCCTAAGTTGTGATATCAAAACCCTCAAGTAACTACTTTTTGCTCATTCCTAGCTCCAGTTGTGAAAGTTGAAATATAATTACTAAAGTTAATTAATGCTCATAGTAATGTGAACTGTTTTTATTTTGCCTCTTGAAAAGGGAAAAACACGTGAAATAAAATCTTAAGTTCTGTATCTCGATTGTGGTGATGAATGTGATAAAATGATGTAGAACTATACACACCATTTATACCAATCTCAGTTTCCTGGTTTTGAAATGGTGGTGTGGTTACCGAAAATGCACCCAAGGGGGGAAATTGGTGAAGGATACACAGGACTTCTCTGTATTATCTCTGAAACAACCTGTGTATCTATAATTATTTCTAAATAAAAAGTTTTAAAAAATCTATTTACTCACCTCTCAATTTTAAAAAAGATGAAGATCGGGATTTTTCTTTGACCCTGGGAACAATGCACTGCAGGCTTGGCCTTCTGATCTGCATTCTGAGGGTTCACCACCTCTCCCAGAGGGTCCTGTCTTTCCTTCACAATGCCAACTGCCAGTGGTAAGAAAGATTCTTCCCACCTGAGCTCACAGACACAAATTCCAGAGCCCATACACTTCTCAGCAAAACAGATGCTGAAAGGTTGTGAACAGAGCAATGTAAGGGGCTGAGAAACCGAACTCATCTCATTTATATTGCCTGTCCGTTCATCCCTGCCACAATTAAATAGCATACCTGCTACTGCCCATCAAATCACTAAGCCCTTTATGCACGTAATCGCACTGAATCCTCTCAACTCACCATGGGACTGGGAAGATCATACTTTTGACCATAGGACCAGGCACCATGTTGTCAGAGATTCAGCACTCATTTAATCTCTAATCTCCAAAAACCATTTGAGTAGCCAGATAAAAACTCTGCTTGGAGAACTCACAGAGGAGAAGATCTGAGGGCTGGATCTTTAATATTAAGATTTTTTGTTTCCCATGTGCTGAGCATTAAGTTATGTGTTTCACAAGAATGTCTCATTTGATGCCCCCAACAACCTGTGAAATAAGCCCTGTCATCATTATTATTTGTTTCCTCTTCAACAAAGGAGGAAACTGAAGCTTAAAGAAGTCAGAAACCTTGCTGAGGCAAGTAGAAGACCTGGGATTTGAACTCAGGGATTTTCAATTCATAACTCCACTTTTAATGGCTTTGCTATTCTGGTCATCACCAGGAACATCATGGATGTGATAAAGTAAGGTCTTCAGGTACCATTGAGGTGCCGATATTATTCAGATCCAAGTTTCCAAATAATCAGTAACCACAGAGCACTAGAGTTCATTACTTTATCCACTCATACAATAGAGAATGTTACCAGTAGTCTGAAAAAAAATTACCATAGTCATGCGTTATATTAATAAGTATTAATATTGTTTAATTAATATTTATTAATATTAAACATGCATGCATTTATTAAAAGATTGAAAGGATTTTTTAAATCTATTGGACCTCCTAGAAATTATAATATTCAATTGTGTATTGTAAATCTCCAAAACAGGAATATATACATTTCTTAAGCATATTTAACCAAGGAATCTTTTTTTCCCCATGGCACACCTTTCACGTTTTTGGACACTAATGTCCATAGAACTCAGTTGGATACACAGTATTTTTCCTCCATTCTGGGTGATGCTTTTGTTCTCTTCCCTCAGAGAAGTCTTGATTTTGTGCCGTTGCTGCTTCTAACCCATTACTACCCTTGCATTCCACTGCCCTCTTTGCGCTTCTCTTTCTTTTTATTTCTTGTTCCTTTTTTCTCCCTTTTTGGGAATACTCTCTCTGATTCTCAAGAGTGGGTTTGGCTTCACAACCTCAGCCAGCACTGAGTGTGCACCTTGCTTCTGGCTGGTCCAGACAGCAGATCTGTTCTCACACTGCATCTTGAACTCTTATGAGCTATTTTTACTTTTGGTTTAGGACCAAGTCCTTCTTGTTTTTGGGTTTTTGTCTTCAGAAAAATAGATATTCTGAACTTTTCTAAAGCAACTGATCTGTTATTTTCTACTGGTGTTGATAACCCTGGAGTGCTGGATACTTTATGGTAAGTTAACAGATCCTTTACTTAGATTAGATTGTATATATTACATATTTAGTTATATTAGAAATTTGCACAATAAATTTGGCATTTTCCTTCAGACATTGAACACATAATATTGAACATTGTGGAAAGCTAGATAAAATGATGGTTGAGAAACTTTTATACCAGTCCATCCAGTGCCTACGCTTTGACAAGTTAACTAAGAAGTACTACGTGTTATAAGCTCATTGTTCACTTCTTAAAGCACCAAAAACAAATACTTGTCATTGCCTTACATTTCACCAAGCCAATTAAAAAGAAAGGCATTTCATTTTAGGAACTTCAGATTGTAATAACAACAATAGGTTTAACAGGACAGGTGTATTAGTTGACAATAAAAGCCCATTCATTCCATTGTAATAATGGAGTACCAAACTGTCTTCTTTCCATTTGAACTCTGTTTGTTTCAAGAGAAAGGGAGAAAAAAAACCCAGTAGAAATTATTAATAGCAAACTGAGGCTAAAGATAACATAAAGAAAAAATAAATTTAATTATAAGATTAGGGAAGATATTTTAATTCATACATAGGGTATTAGCACACATATTAGAGAACTTGAAATATGTAAAATTGTAGTATTAATCAAAATAATTTGTAGCGCATTTCTTAACTTTATTAATGAATTTTTTAATAGGCTTATAATACAGAATCTGTGATGAAAGAAATCATGAAATTCACATTCAATAGATTTTGTAACTATTTTGCTAATAAGCATGAGCCATGAAAGTAAAAATTAGAATATTCTGTACTGTAATTATGATTTTGAAAAGAAATTGTTTTTAGCACATTTTTCTTCGAATCTGAAAGTTATCTGAAGTATTTGTTTCCTAATATTTTGCTTATGACAGTCCAATTTATAGCAGAGAGTGCCTTCTTCCTTGAACTGAGCTAGTTTTAATCAGACTACTCTTCCTCCATTTGCTATTCTCATAAGGCTTCACCAGTTTTGAGTGACTGCAGACGACTTGAGCAATGGAAAGTGTTTTAGAGGGTCATGCACAAAAATAACAAATGCTAATTCAGGCAGAAAAGAATGGAGATTCATATTATTTTAAAAAAGAAAAAATTTATATTTTACTAGAATGTGAAAAAAGGCATGACACCCCCAATCAGGTTAATATTTCTTGCCAATAATATCTTATTGTTACCTATTATTTAAATCGATCTTCTCATATTTCCCCAATATCAAAATTGAAATATGATTCCCTCCTTTGCTTCCCAATAAAATGTGACTCATAGAAAACACACAGAAATAAATCAGTTTTGGCTTTACTGAATTCTAAGATTGCTAGATAAAATACAGAGTACCTGGTTAGCTTTGAGTTTCAGATAAACAAGTAATTTTTTTAGTATAAATTATATACCAAATATTGCGTGGGATATACTTAACATTAATAAATAATTCATTATTTACCTGAAATTCAGATTCAACTAAGCATGTTGTATTTGTATTTGCTAAATCTGGCGCTACTTAGCTCCTTTATTGCTTTTATTTCTACAAGTCATAGGAAACGCCACAAAGTAACACTCTTTTTCATTACATAAAAATCCCGATACAGGAAACTAGTTTCATATACAGAATATGCAGAAGGAAGAATAATGATAATATAAACAGGTGTCCAAAATAGCAGAAATCTTTAGCTGTTTCTAATTGGCTCACGAAAGAGTAGAATTCTGGAAAACAAAAACACATTACTTCAAACAATCAGGCTGCAGTAATTAATAAAAGTTTAGCACCTTCATTCTAATTTAAATTAGAGTGCCTGAGAAAACTAGCACACAATTTGGCAAGATCTAAGGCAATTACTTGAAAAGAGGAGCAGGTGTAATTGAGCATGCAGCCTTGTCATCTTGTCATTCTGAGAGCAGGTAGATTCTGCCATTGAGGGAGTGTGACTGTGCGAAAGACGTTTGTTGAAACCCTATTTTGCATGTGCTTTGGGGAAAAAGGAGATGGCCAGAGGGAGGGTCTGGGTTCAAACATACAATGTGGCCCTCCAGCTGAATTAATATTGGAAAACACCCTGGCCGAGGTTGAAAAGTAACACTTTACTTGATGAAACTAACCAAATTAAATGAATATCAGAACCAGGAGTTAAAAGATAGAAGACACATTACTTGTTTAGAGGAGTGATCAAGATTTAAAAAAATAGATGGCAGTACCTCACAATTCAATTGTAACTACTTGTCTATGTCTACCATTTCCCCCTTTTGTTTTTCATGGCTTTTTATCTCAATTTTCTTTAACTACACAAAATTTACAAAATTAAGCTATTTGCTAGCACTGAGGTATTTATATTGCTTGGTTTCCTTTTTGATTATTTCTTAACAAGAATAGCAAATATCTTTAACACCACCTGAAAAGACTTACTGACACTTCACAATACAAGACTCTCAATTAACTTCTGAAGTTTTAAAGTAATGAACTGTCAACCACCAGAACAGCGAACTCTGAACCTCAAGCAAACTGAAGATCAAGTTAGCACATCTACCTCCATCTAACAATTCAAAATGCTTTCCTGGAATTAACACATGCATTATATATTTTCAAGGAGAGTCAAGTGACAGGTTCTACGAGGGTTGCCCTATCTGGAGTACTTAAAAAAAGTTCTTTAGCAAGAATATAGCTCTAACCATGCACCCCATGCAACACTGATCATTTCGTTGGATGAGTTTTGCCCTCAAATGCTGACATTAGGGTCAGTTTTGTTCAACACTTTACTTGCTCTGAATAACCTGAGTCCTTAAAAATTTACATCTCCTTACATGGGGTCTTTCTTGGGGCTTCTCCTGGACTTAGAAGGCTATGCTTTCTCCCTTCAAATGTGTTCTAATTCAAATCTTTTCTTCACTGAAATAGCATGAAAGGAACCTCTGGGCCACGGTAAAGATTTCTTTTTCCTTTCAAGACAGCAGGCATCTGCTAAGTTGTAGGGAAGCACCTGTATTAATTGCATTTCCTGCTCATGTGTTGCTTTTGTTTGCGATAAAAGAATTCATCTCAGGTGAGTTAACCTTGCTTTTTAGAGAGGGCACCTGCAGTTATCTTAGTGCGGATTGTAAATCAAAACATGTTGAGCCTTTAAAGAGGGAAATAAAGAGGTGCTGACAAGAGGGGATGCCGGTAGGATTAGGCGACTTTCTCACCACTTGTATTATCAGGACAGAGAACAACTGAGTCACATTAAATTACAGGGGGGAGAAAGGCCCCAGAAATTCCACAGATGGGAGGTTGACTGGCATCTTCGGTAAGCCTGGGAAGGGGAGGGGTCTGCAAGTCGGAAAAGACAACTCCTTCCTTGGCCTCAGGCTTCTATAATTGACCAAGATTTTTCAGCTTGTGATTTGATCCAGCCATACCCTGTTAGAGGCACTTGCCCCCAACTGAGACCAAGGCTGGAGTGAATAAGAATTAGGTGACTCACTGGTATGTACAATACATGCATTCACATCTATTAGGATAAATGACACGTCGCTCACTTTAAGCACAGGCAGCTGGAGATTGTCATATTCTGAAAATGACAACTGTTATTTATTTATTGAGAATATTTATACAGGTTCTTCCTGGGCACGGAGAATGCATTTTTCAGCAGCACTATGACACCAGGCTGTCACGTGTCTAGAGCAGAACGTAGAAAACCATTAGCAGCAGCAGAGACAAAGCACATGTACTGGGGGCAGCAATCTGAGCTGCATAGATTTAGAAGGTTTAATGCGGCAGGTTTTTAAGTGAGGCCCAAGTCATTATCTTAACAGGGTTTCAAACTACTCTGAGGAAAAAAGAATTGTTTTTTCCACACAGTATGGTTTCGTTAACTGCCAAAGGACCAATTTGGAGGCATCGATTAATTTGGTCAAAGGGTTCACATTGTGCAGCTCAGGGGGCACGCTGGTCAGCTGGTGAAGGAGGGATGGAGAGAGAATTTAGGAGTGAAGGCAATGTTTCTCATCTCTTTTCCACACATCACAGTCCTTGGAGATGTCATGCAGCCTCTTTTTTGCTCTCTGCTTTAATTTTCCCAGTACTAAGAGAGGCACACTTTCTTAAAAAGGCTGTTTCTCCAAGTTTGGGCCCTGATTTAAATTGTGCATTCCTGGGTCCTGTCCCCGAGCTACTGAATCAGAATACGTGAGTGAGGCTTTGGAATTTGCATTTTACCAAGTTTCCTTGGGTGTTTCTTTTGCACCTCGAGGATGGAGAGCCAGGATAGAATGAGCTTATGTAAACAAACGTGTTCTGGGATTCGTAGATTCTAAGTGCTGGTTCACATTGGATTCACAGCAATAAATATTGTTTGATGGCAACTCAGATTAATGCAGTTTATCTACACATACTCAAATTTCTAAAGGGGCACTGTACTTTCCTAATTATACATATAAATGTGAAGGAATAAATATAACCTTTTCCAGAGAATACTTTAAATATAACATATATTTATGTATTATGTATGTATGTATATATATATATACATACATTCTAGAAAAATTCAATTAAACATACAATACTTAGAGCCCCATGGAACTAGTTTTTTGGTATGTCGCCCTATTCCCCAATCACAGGAATGGGATTTGCAGATCCCAGTGTGCCATTGGGAGACTGACCTGTCTCCTATTGTTACGGTAAGTCTTGAAGAGTAATCCTTCTTAGAAATAGGTTAATGCCTCTTGGAAATGGGATCTTAACATGAATATTGAATGGCATATTTAAATTTGAATTTCAGGCCATTATTTTAGGGAAGGACTAAAGAAATCCAATGTCTAAGTGATATTTTCTCTATTTTTTTATTAAAAATATTATTTTCTTATTACCAAAATAAAAGATGGTCATTAGGGTAAAAAAACTGTAATCATACAAATAAGTATTTTTTAATAAAAATTCAAATCTTACAATTATAACTGTCCAAGAACAACTATTGTCAACATCCCGGTACATATATGTCCATATCTACATATGTGAATAAAGAAATTTTTTTTTTAAAGCAGAACTGAGATCTTACCATTCATATTGCTTTGTATCCTGTTTGCTTTGTGCAAAAATATGTTATAACAATTTTCAAATCAACCAATAACTGCTATAGAACAGTTTTAGATGTTCTATGCATCTGTTGTGTGGATGTGTAATAATGTATTTAATCAACACCTGACTTTTCAATATTTAGGTTATTTCCAATTTTGCTGTTATAGTGAGAGAGAGATTATGTTGTCAGCCAAAAAGAATTTGCTAAATGGTCTACCTCTTGTGTGAAGAGGATTTATACAACGGCAACAACCAAATGCCTGCTATTAGAAGTAGGTTGTAAATAAGCTTATGGGCCTGACACCAGGCTGAAAGGGGGACAGTGCCCAAGAGCCATTCCTTCTCATTTCCCTGCCTCCCAACCAAGAGCTCCTTCCCACTCCATTCCCCATCTCTTTTTCCCTAAGGATTCTTCGGATATGACAGATTTCCCTACCAACACCCCCCACCCCTCCTCCAGAATATTAGCTTGAAGTTTCTGTCTCTGAATTCAAATTTAAATGTCAGTTTCAACAGAGCAGCTATGTATTTAGCTGTATACTGCATTGAGCAGGGATGCACTGGGGAGTGAGGCACTGCAAACAGCACATTGAGTCGCACCTATTGGGTCCTCTCTCAGAGACCCCTATTGGGTCGTCTCTCAGAGACCCACAAGCAAATTTTTCATGACTTTAATGAAGCTTAAGTTTCGTGTCTTCTTACTTGCATGGACACCTTCCAAATATTTTGCTTTTATTTTGCTTTTTAAAATTTGCAAGATTATTCTAATATGGAGAATCAAATTTGGAAAGATATTTTGCAATGTTTCAATAAAACAAGTGAAAATTTATCTACTATGTCCTCCTAATTTGAATGTTTCATAAACACTTTTGTCATCTGTAAATGTATTTAAAAAAATGAAAGGAAATTCAGAAAAAAATTAATGGAATATGAAATCAAAAGCAATAAACATGAGTGATGAAGTCAACAGAAATTACTGTGACACAGAAAACTGATGTAAACCAAAAATAAATTTGAGATTAAAACAAAAGCAGTAATAAAGATATATTTCAATGGTATGACCTACAACAAACTAGTCACTGAGCATATTTCAATTCAAAGTGTATTCAAGATTAGTCATTGCAAAATAAAACTTGAAATACCCTGAAATATTATAGCTCATATGTGGAAAAGTTTAATAAACATTTTCCCAAGTTTAATAGGAATTCTAAAAATTTATATGACATTATCAATAAGATGTGAAGCTGAAAGAAACTTTTCTTAAACTAAGTAATAAAAAATTTTTTTCCGTCAATGTTGCTAGAGGAAAGACTGAATTTCTTTTCTCTCTATAAAAAAATTATAAAACTATTGTCATATGAAGAGTCAAAGGGTCTGCACACCTCCGCCTGCCAAAACTAAGAAAAATGGTTTAGAGGAGAGTCAGGAAATTGATTTTAAAGTCATGTTTTTGTTTTTTTAGATTTTTTGATGTTTGTAGATTTGTCAGCCTTCTAAGCTTTGTAATTTATTTCTCACTCCAAAGATTTGTTTTTGTGCCTAATTCTATATTCATAACTCTCTATTCTTTTTTTATTTTAAAGATTGGCACCTGAGCTAACATCTGTTGCCAATCTTCTTCTTTTCTCCCCCCTTCTTCTTCTTCTCCCCAAAGAAAACTGGTACATAGTTGTATATTCTAGTTGTGAGTGCCTCTGGTTGTGCTATGTGGGACGCCGCCTCAGCATGGCCTGATGAGCGGTGCCATGTCCGTGCCCAGGATCCAAACCAGAGAAACCCTGGGCCGCAGAAGCGGAGTGCATGAACTTAACCACTCGGCTCCGGGGCTGGCCCCAAAACTTTCTATTCTTTTTCTTAAAGAGGCCCTCCTCACAATTTGTATGAGCTCAGACCCTGCATAACCTGGATTCAATTTTGATGTTGTCCAAACACATAAAGCTCAGTTGCATCAACATTGATTTACACCAAGAAGCTGTTTGTGGCCAACAAAGAAATGTGTAGGTAGCCCTGTCGAAGATCAAAGAATGGAGAAAGCATTGCAGCCTATGGAGGGATGGTGTGCAGGCAGTGCTGAGCAGGAGCCATGCAGAAAATGTGCACAGGACCCAGTGGACTTGAGAAACTTTTGTAAACAGGTAAAGTAACTTTCCTAAGCAGCATGTAAGGTCCCTAAGTGGTGCTTAAACATATCACAAAGGTAGGAGATGAAGCATTAGATTGTTAAGGAACAACTTGCTTGTAAAACCCAAAGAGCAGTGGTTGATCTGATAACTCGAGGATTCTTAATAGCTCAACACAAATAAACCACTTGTAAATGCCCCTGGGCTGGGCTGCCTCACAACCCTTTTCACATGGCAGTAATATATGGCCAGTAATTACCATAATGAGCCACCAGAAGGCATCTATTTGTTAGCCCTGGAAGAGCTTGCATCTGGCTTTTAGGTGTGAAGCTAGGAGAAGCAAATGACAAGGAGCATTTGAATATACATTTCCTCGGGCAGCTACTTATTTGAACAGCTGCTTAGGAGGCACACAGCAACATTAAGAGTCAGTCCAATTCAGGAGGCTGTGTGCATCTTGATTTCTATTTTTTTTCTTTGAAGTACAGGACCAGCCTGTTTTCTCCCCGGGTAATAATTTCTCCAAATTAAAAGTGGTTACCCGACTTAAAACCTGTGACAAGTCTATTGTGTTGACCTCTACAGCTGGGAGAGGGTGGAGGTTGCCAGGGAAATGGGCTCTAGAAATGAAACATGGAACACGCTCAGAAGTCACGTGCCAGATTGTTTGGTTTTAGATTAAGTTTCATAGGAAAAGTGATCCAGAGCTTGCTTTCTTTCTCTTTTTTTCTTTGTCAAAACAAAGAATGTATAACAAAGGCAACATTTTTATCCATCTGCTGAAAATACAAAAATATTTTCATCAAAATAACAAATTGGTGGTTTGTTGTGTCAGCTTGTACATTTAATAATTCCAATGATAAACATTCCCTAGATATCAGATAGTGGGAAATTTGCCATCTGAAGAAAAGAATCTAGGTACGTAAGAAATGAGCTTAAAATGACACGGTAGCTGGCATTGCTATCAGAGAGTGGGGAATGTTTTTCGGGGAAAGTCTGTTACTCTTTGTAATTTATATGGCTGAGAATCAAAACGAAGCTGTGCTCTCCTTCACCACTGAGCACACCGTCAGAGTCAGGGCTGGATCGCCTTAACATCTCTGCTTATGAAAAGATATTAGAAATGCTGTATATTTCTTGAGCTCTTAGGAAGATAAGTGAAATAATGCCTCTAAAACACTCAGGAACATAAAACAAAGGTCACATGTATTTCTTATTGACCCAAAGTTTACCTTAGATAAAGAGATTTATATGGAACCTGCAGAGGCATATCAGAGTTTTGCCTTGACATTCATGGATCACTGAGCAGTTCCAAATGCTTCTAAGAAGATTATCAGGTGGTTGTATTTTCTGAAGTTTCTGATCTCTCTTTTTACCTAGAGGTCAAACTGTAGACATCTGGTAGCTTATCCTTGAGATATTAGTAAGACACAAGATGACAGAGCCTGCAAATAAAATACAGGTCAGGAATATAGATTACCCCTATAGATTCATCAGCTTGCAATTTTCTTTTGGACTGCTGCATTTTATTTAATTTAAGGTATAATAAAGAACTTTAAAATTATACATATATAGCTAATATAGTGACTTGGTTCAAAGAGGTGACAGTATAAAACTGTCAATAGTAAAATGTCGCCTCACCCCTAGTCCCAGTCAGTCTACTTACCCTCTGCCCGCTCTTCCTGCCCTGAATAACCACCGTGTTTATTTTTCTGTGTATTATTCCTGTGTTTCTTTTTTTAATCCAAGTAAATACATACCTATATATTGTTCTCACCTATTTTTATGCAAAAGTCAATACATTCTGCAGACCGTTCTGCATCTTTTTCGCTTACTATCGTGGAGGTTTTTAAATCTCACTACATAGTTTCCCCCTTCGTTTTTACAGCTGCATAATGTCTCATCGTCTGGATGGATCATAATTGATTTCATCCAAACTGCAGCACTTTTACGTCCTGGTCATTCTCAGAAACACCATGAAAAGATGTGATGTGGCAAGCTCCATGTACTTTCTTTTGCATTAGACTTTAAATTAAGTTTTTATTTACTTGTAGCCTGAATTTTTAAGACTCCAAAACGTATAGTGGACTTGTGGAGTCAGGGATTGTTTGAAAGAATAACCTCGTTTATGAGTTTGAGTTAGATAAACTGCATGGAATGAAAACACAGACTCAACTAAAAAGATTTAAGACATTGTTAGTCCTCAGTAGGCTTTTGTCTTGGGTCTCCTATATTCTACGGGGTGTTTGTCATGACCACTTTATTTTCTTCAAATATTGTATAAACATCTAGACTGACTTTGATTTTTTTCGAAACACGGGAACAGCTGCCCTCCAGGGCTTTGTCTCTCTGACCACAGAACTAGTGTTTCTTTAAGGCCTTTCTACCTCTCTGATCCTACTTTTACATTTAATTAAGGTAATCCTTCAATCTCCATCCTCTTCCAGACCCCATTCTCCTTTCTTTCTAAGTTGTTATCCATGTTCCACCTGAAGCAAGAGATCATATTGCAGTTTTGGTCCTAAGCTCATTAAAGAAGAATGCATCTGGCATTTCTCCGGAGGAAAATGGGCTTTCAAGTTCTAATTGGAAAGATCTGAAGAGCGTAGAACTCCGATGTCTTTTTGACCATGGGCCCCAGTCCACTGAGTCTACATGTTCGCTCTGTGGAAAATGTAGGGTCTGTGATCCTGGTTGCAGTCGGTGGTGGTTGTTTGCCTGTTAAACAAAACTAGGTTTTTTCTTGTTTGTTTTTAAACCTCCATCCTAATGTGGGCAAAATTTGTGTAGGCGTGTGTGGTCTCTTATTGAGATTAATATAATTTGTCTCTCTTTAAAGAAATCATGAGGTTTGTGGATAACCCTGGAGTATTAGAAAAGTTCAAACAAAGAGAAATATAATAAAGGGTGAAGCTGTTCCATCAGAGAGTGAGAAAAACAGAAAAGGAAGGAAGGAAGGAGGGAAGGGAGGAAGGAGGGGAGGAAGCAAACAAGCAAGGAAGCAAGAAAGAAGGAAGGAAGGAATCCCTTGGAACTGAGGTTGCTGTCTTTGTCTTTGCTTCCTATCAAGACGGATGGTTCAGGGCTTTATCAGGGGTAGAAAGCTAAAGCGTAAGCACTTGGTTTTGCCTGAAGGAAAAAGATAATGAGTGATATTGTCTTTTTTTACAAAGGTATTGGCGGCTCAAAGCCTTTTTTACTGCATAAATTGAAAGGAAAGAGGACTAGCAAAAAACAAAAAATGAAAGCCCGGAGTAATAACAAATAGTTCCCTACTGATAGATTTACCTAAATATATGCAGGTCACTCCAACACTCCTCTATGTGTCCATACGCCTGTCTGCTGCTTGCCTCGCCCCCAAGGATACGTAATAAATATTTTCTGATGTTACTGATAACAGGTGATTATTTCCCCTCTTGATTCTACATATGACATGACAATGTCACCTTTGTAAGTATCATAAATATTAAATTCAATTTCTTACAATGCTTCCTTTCCCAGGCTCCTTTTTAAAAATGACACATATTTTGCTCTTACAAGACTTTAAAAGAGAACAAGAGGACCCACAGATTCCCTTCCTGCCCTTCTGACCCACACCTATCCTGGGGTCAGCCCCCTGGCCTGTCTTTGTATAGTCACCAGAAAATAGGTGCCAGATCCCCTTCTCTCAGTTTAAACACCGGCCCTGCATGTATTTATTTTCACCTGTTGAGAATGTAGTTCCACTAAACTATTGAACCAAACATACAGATCTCTCCTGAAATAATCATAAAAGGATTTATTTCCCTAAGAACTTGTTAGCTTATCTAAACATCTGCTACTCAAAAGTGATTACTTGGGAATTTCCAGGTCACACAGGAACATGCAAGTCTGTTGCTACCGGATTCATTGAGACAAAAACCAGTAACTGAACATTTTGAGGTGAAGCAGAGAATGTTTTAAAAATTAGTCCATGTTTAAGGAACTCAAAAAATGTGAATTTACATACTTTTAAATGCCATTCCTGCTTTTGTTTTATTTTAATCAATCTATATAATTGGCTTTTCTGCTGAAGTCTTAGGTATCAAAATATACAGAAACCATGAAAGTCTTTGAAAGTAAAGACCAAAAGATTAACTTTCGTGTAGCAACATCAACAAATTTTATTAAATGAGAGAGAGAAACACAGGAGTTTAAGAAAAAAATGTTTTGGAGAGAAGTGTTTGAGGAAAGACTTCAAAATCTAGGAATTATTTATGGTATGGACAATTGATCGAAAGAAAATCATAATATTTTGAAAATAAAATATTCAAAAAGAGTAAGGGTGATGTTGAAAGTGATTTAAGAGAAGGGGAGGAACCAAATTCCCTAGAATGTTTGTTAGCAAACATTTTGTTTGGGGGAAGGAAAGGAAGCAATCATCAATTGAACACCCACTATCTGGCGAGCATTTGGCATTTATTATCTCACTTAATCCTCAAACAAATATGATGACTCCCACTTAACAGACAAGGAATCTACAACTCAGCGAGACTGAGTAAGGTGCCCGAGGTAAGTGGCAGAGCCAGGATGTGAACTCAGTCTGTCTGCTTGGGAGCTCACCGTGCCATGTCATCTCTGGTTTCCTAAACTTATTGTAAAACATGGCTTAAGGGAACAAGGATGTGCTTTTGTCACGTGACTGCTCTGGCTCTTGATGCTTAGTTCTGGCCTCAACTACTCAAGGAGGTAGGCAGGCAGGGATCACAGGGGTATGTAGCATCCTTCCTGGATTTCTCCATTGGCCCTTTGTCTGCACTTTGGAGTCTGCACTGCTGTCCCCTGGATACAGCAAGTTTGGAGACAGCAGTGGAAAAAACAGGAGGTAGAGAGAAGGCAAGGATATATCTAGAACCAACACCTTCCATACACTGTTTTGTTTACTATCTGCTTTTGACAATTTGGAATAGAAGAGATGCTTGTACAGCCTGGGTAGACCAGGGGCATTGGAGGAAGAGGGACGTAGAGGCTACATTGCTTCTTGTAACCAGAGGCCACCAATAAGTTTCCCATAGGCTTGGTCTGTAGGTTGTTTTATTTAGTCCACATAGTATTTGTTTAAATAGTTTCCAACATTTAAAAATTCATTCCACAAATATCTATTGGGCATGTGCCTGGCTCTGTTTTAGGAGCTCAGGGTTCATCAAGGAACCAAAGAGACAAAGCTGCCCTCATGGAACTTACATTCTAGCAGGGAGAAACAATAAATAATGAACATAATGATTAACATATAGTATCTTAGGAAGTGAGAACTAAGAAAAAAAGTAAAACCATATAGTATATTAGGAAATGAGACTTAAGAAAAAAGTAAATTAGGGTAATGAAACTTCAGAATAAAGGTAGGGTGGGCTATTGGAGGCCTCGTTGAAAAAGTGGTATTTGAACAATCACTTGCAGGTGATAGAGTTAGCCATGTGAATATGGGGGTGCGAGCAATGTTCAGCTGAAGGCTCTAAGGTGAGAGCATGTGTGCTTGTTTGAGGAATTAACAAGTTGGCCAGTGGGCCTGGAATGGTGTGAGCAATTGACAAGGAGGTAGCAAACAAGGTGAGAACTGATGGAGGCCCAGATCATAGAGGGCCTTACAAGCTTTTGTAAGGACTGACTTTTACTTGATTGAAATGGGGAGCCATGCAGAGGCTTAAGCAGAGGACTGACATAATTTAATTTACGTTTGAAAACAACTACTCTGATCTGTGTTGAGAATAGACTGTAGAGGGGAGGTAAGGATAGACTCAGGAAGACCAGTAGGAATCTTTTGGTGTATTCCAGATGAGAAATGATGCTGATTAGCGAGATATCAGTGAAAGTTATGAAAAATAGAGTGTGAAAATGTTTTGAAAGTTAAAGCAAAAAGATATCCTATTAGATCGGATGTGAAGAGAGGTAAAAAATGACTGCAAGGTAACAAGTGTTGGCGAGGATGTGGAGAAATTAGAACTGTGCTGCGCCATTGGCGGGGATGTAAATTGATGCAGCTACTATGGAAAACAGTACGGATGTTCTTTAAAAAATTACACATACAACTACCATATGATCCAGCAATTCCACTTCTGGGGTATATACCTAAAATAATTGTAAGAAGAGTCTCGAAAAGATATTTGTATACCCATGTTAACAGTAGCATTATTCACAATAGCCAACCTAAATTTCCATCAATGGGTGAATGGATAAAGAAAATGTCATATATACATACAATGGAATGTTAGATAGCCTTTAAAAGAATGGAAATACTGATGCACGCTACAACAAGGATGATTTTGAGGATATTATGTTAAGTGAAATAAGCCAGTCACAAAAGGACAGAAACCGTATAATTGCACTTACCTGAGATGCCTAGAGTAGTTAAATTCACAGAGACCCAAAGTAGAAGGGTGGTTTTCAGGGGCTAAGGGGAAGGGAGAATGGGGAGTTTTTATTTAATGGGTATAGAGTTTGTTTGCAAGATAAAATGAGTTCTGGGGATTGGTTGCACAACGATGTGAATGTACTTAATACTATCGAACTCTATGCTTAAAAATGGTTAAGATGGTAAATTTTGTGTTATATGTATTTTACCACAATTAAAACATTTTTAAAAAAACAACTGAGTTTGAAAAAAAGGTAAGCATTATAATTACAGAAAAGCAGAAGTTATTGAAATAAAAAGTATATTTATTCTTCAAGTATGAACTAAATTTAGGAACTAAATATGCATGTTGATACAAAAAGAAAAATAATGACTGTCAGGTTTCTGGCCTGAAAATGACGTTGCCAGTAGTGATATGGGGAAAGCTGTGGGCAGAGCAGGCCTTGTAGGAAAGATCAGGAGTCCAATTTTGTCCATGTTATGTTGGTAATGTCTACTAGACATCCCAATGGAGATGTCAAAGAGACAGGTGGATATGCAAGTCAGGGTTCAAAAAAGTGATCTGAGCTGAAGACATAAATTTGGAAGCCACTGGCAAACGATGGTCTTTAAAGACATGAGCCTGAATGACCTTGCAAAAGAGTGAGTGGAGAGAAAAGAGGACTGAAAACTGTAATGTTAGGAAATTTGAAAAACGGAGAAATGTTTCAAAAATATCCAGATTTCTGTCTTCTCTTGAAAATGGAATGATGTGACAATTCTGCACGTCACCAATCAGCTGGAGCTGAATAATTGTTGAGCATTCTCCTCTACTTCCCCCAAGCCCAGTCCATTTAGACAGGCTGTGTGCTCTCCAGCTGGTTTCACTCATTCGTGTCACCTGCCTGGACTCTGGGGGCCTTTAAGTTTTCCAATCCTGGTGTAGACCTATGCACACAGATGGTACTAATGTTTCTACCTCTCACTTAAGGGTTATAACCCCTACCTTAAACCAATCTACCTTTTTCCCTAATTGTATTTGGGAAATCCAGCCAGCATCTTCATGAGAAGATATCCGATCCATTGGTAAATCTGAGTCTGACATTCTTACCTAGAGAAATAAGGAGAATGATGGTACTGAGAATGGTATACAAAGAATGAATTAGTGACTATTTCAACCCTTCCTTCTATTCAAGAACTCACAATACTAACTCAATCTTGGTCAGCTTTGAAACAGCAGCAAAGGTCTTAGAAATGATAAAATGGAGGGTCATGTACAGGTAGAGAGGAGGCACAGAAATCAAGGGGAAAATGATGGATTGAGGAATAATCACGATGAGGTGTCCAGTTAAATCTGAGGCCCTAGGCATCAAGCATGATTACTTTGCCTTCATAGCAGCATGAAAGTGTGTATTAATTGGAAAATAAAAAATAATATGATCAGTTTTTAACCTGACAAATCACTTGGAATGTGGCTCGATGTGTTGAGTGAATAGGAAATTGCAAATGAGCCATAACTTCAAAGAAACATGCTTGGCTGTCAGGCTTTGAGCAAGAAATTCTTTTGCTCCTTTGAGATTTCAAATACACACCACAGCACTGAAATTCTGTGTTCATTCATCTTAAGGGTAATCTTAAAAAACTTCTAAGTGGGAGAATGGTTAGCCAGTCAACAAACATACTGAACACCTACTATGTGGCTCTGTAGGCTGGTTGAAAAGAAAAAGAGGAAGTGCAGTTGAGATTTATAATCCTTCTCAAGACTGACCCATGGAGTAGTAGTAAGCTTTGGAGGAGAATGTTGTAGCCAATCAGGGCCTTCCTCCTGTCTAACACATCACCATCTGCTCTTTGAAAGAGAAATGATCACCACATTTTGGGCATCTCCCCACCCTGCCCTCCCTCTCTGAGAAAATACCATCTTCTCAAATGCATGTACAAAAAAAGGTGTTTAATATTTTCTAGTGCCAGATCCCTTTGTTTTCCCTACTTGTTAGTTCTATTTTGTTTGCTACTCCTGTCTTCCTTGGGAACTGATATCTTGAGCACTTGGTAAATGGTTCCTATAGCAACAGTCACCAAGTGAAATCTCTCCCAACAGCTCTCCTCCCGCTCTCCAAACCTACCTCATTGTTTTTTTTTAAAAATCTTTTCAGTCTTTTACACCAATGTGAGTTTAAGTAGAGAGATTTTAAAACTTATTCACTAAACTTATATTTCTCACATTTGGATATTGAAATTTACGGGACAGCTTTTTAAATATAGAAACGCCTCAGGCCCACTCAAGCACCATCAAGTTTGTATTTGTGGCTTCACATGAAATTGTAAGATCATCAGACTTGATAATAAAATTAAAAATTTCTCACGTAAAAGTTATTTTAAATAGATTTTACCATTTTAATTTTGATTATGAAGTATTCAATAGATGACAAATTAGTGTAAAAACCTAGACGTGAGCAAATACCCATTTCACTTAGCAAAGAGGTAAAGCAGTGGGAGGATGTCTAACGTGAGAACATGCATGAGAAAGCCACCAGGACCTGGTCTATTGACTGTTCTGCACTTTCCATCACCAGCAATGGGAGTGGCCAGCTGCAGGAGGACCCTTACAGATCTTAAAAATATTCTTTCTACAGCTATTATGACATACAGTAGGAGCATGAGACATTTTATACTGGATTAGACTTGGCTTCCACATGTCTCTCTAATTTGTCTGGAACAGGGTCTCTCAGGCAGAGTTTGAGAAGACATTGTGGTTGTCCCCAGCTCATCAGCATCTACATGTTGATACCCTCTAATTTCCCCAATGTCCTTTCATGTCACATTATGGATTTCACGTTCATAAAGGTGGTACTCATGCCTATTTATATTTGCAGCCATAGCCACATCTTGGTATAAAGAGTTTTATAAGTTTATACGTTTTATAAGTATTCCAACAGTTGAGTTTAATTCAATATACATCAGAGATTATCTAGTATGGTGGTTATGATCATAAACTCTGGTGCCAGACTGGCTAGAACCAAATCCCAGCTTGCCACTAGAAGACCTTAGGCAAATTACTTTACCTCCCATATGTGAAATGGGGATAATAATCATATGTTTCTTAGAGTATTGTTATGAGGATTAAGTAAATTAATATACATAAATTATGTATAATTCATTAATTTATTGGTTTTAATAATAACTCCTTTCAACATTTGCTTCTCCATGTTTCAGTCCTACCTTAAAATAAAATTAACCCAGTGTGGAAGACCATCAATTCCTCCAGTCATCCTGATTGCTCTTCAGTCTTCAGCTCTATACTGTCATTCACGAGGTACAGAGAGCAGATGAACTATTGTGTTTTGATTTTTTTCCAAAATAAATATTTACCAGGAAAACTGTGAAGGTTAATTTTATGTGTCAACTTGACTGACCCAAGGGATACCCAGGCAGCTGGTTAAACACTATTTTTGGGTGTGTCTCTGAAGGTGTTTCCCTAAGAGATCAACATTTGAGTTGGACTGGGTAAAGCAGATGGCCCTTCCCAATGTGGGTGGTCATCATCCAATCAGTTGAGGACCTCAACAGAATAAAAAAGTGGAGGAAGATTGAATTCACTGGCTGCCTGACTGTTGAACTGAGACATAGACCTTCTGCCCTCTGCACCTCTGGTTCTCAGGCTTTTAGACATGGACTGTGAGCTATACCATCATCTCTCTGCCTCTCAGGATTTTGAACTACACCACTGGCTTTGCTGGGTCTCCAGCTTGCAGATGGCAGATTGCGGGACTTCTCAGCCTCCATAATACAGTGAGCCAATTCTATTCTGTTTCTCTGGAGAACCCTGACTAACAAAAAAACCAACAATGGAAAATAACAGTAAAATCAAATAAAGGCCTAGATTTGCAAATCACAGTCTGTTGACACTAAAGTCACTACTTTCCACACTGGGGATTAGACAGCAATGCTTCGGGAGCTGGCCAGGAGTTCCACTCAGACCTCACCATGTCAGAATTGAACGATAAAAAAGGCTCTCCAGCTATAGACCAAGGTACATTTGAGTTTGGACTGCTTCCAGCCTAGGTAAATTATTCAGTCCTTTCCAGAATCTTCTTCCAAGGCTTTTCACTAGTTGAATTTATTTGCATTGAGTTTTATGTAGGATAGGATAGGGTTTTTTTTTTCCTTTTGAAACACATTTCCTACTGATACCTGAGGTTTCTTTGATTGCACTAAATAGGAACCTACTCAAGACAACTTTAAGTAAATTACATTTATAATGGGCATAGGGCAAAAAAACGTGGATAGTAAGTGCTGCTTGGACTCTAGTGAGCTATAGCCAGAAGGTTAGTGGGTCCATCTTATTCAGAGCAGCTGAGCCTCCCATAGCAGGAGCTATGAAAGCCCTTCCTGCAGAGCAGACACCCTAACTGTGTCACTTAAAATGAGGTTATACCTGCCTTTTTGGCAAGAAGAAACAGGCTCAAATCCAAGACAACAGACTAAAGTGAAGGACATAGAAAGAGTAGAGACAAATAATGATGTGACATAACCATTACAAAAAGAGTTATTTATTTTCCACAGACATTTTTCACCCAAGTCCTGAGATGCATAAGTAAAATAATGTGGGACTTATTTCTTTCACGACATTGAAAGTTGCAGAGTAACCCCTGGACGTAAAGTAGGTTGCATTCAACAACTCATTGGATTCTCTCCTGGTTCAGATCTGATAGTTAGAAACCATTATCTTATAGGCACATTTGTACCATTTTCCCATAATGTGTTATCATCTTACATCAGTCTATATGGAGCTTATTTGCCATTTTTCCGCTCACTCATATGGCCAAGTTATTTCCTTTTACAGTTTATTCTTTTTTTTTTTTTATTTTTTTATTTTTTTTATTTTTTTAAAGATTTTATTTTTTCCTTTTTCTCCCCAACGCCCCCCGGTACATAGTTGTGTATTCTTCGTTGTGGGTTCTTCTAGTTGTGGCATGTGGGACGCTGCCTCAGCGTGGTCTGATGAGCAGTGCCATGTCCGCGCCCAGGACTCGAACTAACGAAACACTGGGCCGCTAGCAGCGGAGCACGCGAACTTAACCACTCGGCCACGGGGCCAGCCCCCTACAGTTTATTCTTATTGCCTCAGTATGTCACTATGCAGAGAGCTTTGCAGAAAATTTTATTCTAGCAGGCATTTTTTCAGAGCACTTATAACAATGTTAAGTAAGATTGATCCAGCACTAATTCCTGGTGTTTATATATTTCTATACATAAAAGTCTTCTTTCCCTCAGTCCCTTCCTTCCTCTTTCCCTATCTCCCTCTATCAGCAAATGTTTATTAAGTACCTACTATTAAGTACCAATTATGTGCCAGAAACTGTTCAAATGCTCAGGATACCTCAGTGAATCAAACAGATAAAAATCTTGGCTCCCACAGAGCTTATGTATTAGCGTGGGAAGATAGCCCATAACAAATAAATGTATGATATGTCATGTTGCTACAATGATAGGCACTGTTTTTCCCTTCACTTAGTTTCCCAATTTGAATTAGTTCTTCAATAATAAAGTAGTTTTCCCCAAACCCATAGTATCTATCTTGAATTGGAAGAGAATCAATTTATGAGTTTTATATGTTTCATTTTTGAGAGAATAATGAATCAGCAAAAAGGAAATATAATGTTCACTCTTTTTCAGGAGAAGATGTTTAGGGTAAAATTAGTTCACTTAACAAACATTTGTGGAGTATCTGTGAAACACATAAAAGAAGAAATTATAGCCCTGCCCTTAAGGACTTTATAATTTAATTGAATAAAGTAATAAACAACCGGGTAATAATAGAAGCCAGCAGTCCTCACCCCGTATATTTTAACTGTGCCATCTCCAGCTGCCCACAGTTGAGCCCACTGAACTTCCCTCAGGGCTGGTCACAGGAGTCCCTCCTTGTTCTCTGAGTCACCCTTGCCCACTCCCTAGGTAGCCATTGCATTGACAGTGGGCTTCCCACACACTTTTCCCAGTGGGATTTTGTCCATGGACTTTGTTTCTGAGTCCCTGATCTAAACCTCTATTTAGGTCTCAGTCTGCTTCTGGTGCACCCTTTTTGTACATTTAGCAAACATTTATTGAGCATCTACTTGGATCAGTCACCAGTTCAGGTGCTGGGGATATTAAAATCATAAAGAAATTGCCTCTCCCCTTGAGGGGCTCACAGTCTAATAAGGAGGTGTACCCAAAAAAGTCATAAATGAGTGAGATCAACACTCTAACAGTGGTATGAGTGGTGTGCCATGGGAATGGAAGAAGAGGAAGTGGCTGCTATGGTCAGGAAGAAAAGAGGTCATAGGAAAGAATTTACAGACAGTGCATACCTGAGATGATTCTCAAAGGATGAATAAGAATTTGCTAGGTGGGTGAAGAAGGGAGGACTTGTCAAGCTGAGCGAAGTACATAAACAAAGGAATGGAGATTTGTGAAGGAGCTCTTGCCAATGCCCCAACAGAGAGAGAGGGGTTTTAACTCTGAATTTGAGCATGTTGGTTGAGACTTTGCTTCTGAGCATCATACTCTCCCCATCTGTTGGCACAAGGCACTACTTCTTTGTTTTTAATTCTCTTAAAGAATGTTGATCCTTTTGTGTTTTTAACATAGTTTCATTGAGAAAATTTTCATACCATAATGGTCATCCATTTACAGTGTAATTCAATGGCTTGTAGAACATTTACAAAGTTATGCAACCATCACCAAAATCTGATTTTAGAACATTTTCATCATCCCAAAAAGAAGGCTTGTACCCACTAAGAGTCACTCCCCATCTCCCTTCCACATACACAGCCCTAGACAGCCACTAGTCTACTTTCTGTCTCTAAAGATCTGGACCTTCTCTGTAAATGGAATCATACCATATGTGGACTGACTCCTTTCCCTTAGCATAATGTTTTCAGTGTTTGTCCATGTTGTAGTGTGCATCAATACTTCATTCCTTTTTATTGCAGAATGATATTCCATTGTATGGATATAACACAGTTGTTTATCCATTCATCATTTTCTACTGATGGGTTGTTTCTACTCTTTAGCTACTGTGACTAATGCTACTATGAACATTAGTACACAAATTTTTGTGCATTTTCATTTCTCTTGGGCATATGCATAGGAGCAGAATTGCTGGTTCATATGGTAACTCTGTTTAACTTTTGGGGTAACTGCCAAAGTATTTGCCAAAGTGGTTGCACATTTTACACTCCCATCAGCAAAATACAAGGGTTCTTGCTTCTCCACATCCTTGTCAGCACGTGCTATTGTTTGTCATTTTTTATTATAGCCATTCTAGTGGGTGGAAAGTGGCATATCATTATAATTTCTATTTACATTTCCTGTATGGTTAATGATGTTGAGCATCTTTTTATATGCTTATTACCCATTAGTATGCCACTACTTCTTAACCCAGTGATAATACCATTGTCTGAACCATGATAGAGATGATAGTGGTACCCCTTGGGCCTACGTGTTGTGAGCCTGGCTTTAAGTTCAGTCATACTTGGCTCCAGAAATGTCTCCCACAAGTCCCAGTATAAGCCTCTATATCAAAGACCCTTCCTACGCCATGCACTGAGATATGAAAATATCATCTATCTTTAGGGTAATCTACAAAGTAATTTTTAGTGCATTATTTCACTAAGATGTTGAAATGTATATGTGACGTAGGCATTATAGTCCTTAATTTACAGAAGGGAAAATTAAGGCCTAGAGAAGTTAAAGAATTTGCAGAGTCACACAGCTAGCAAATCTCAGGATAAGGACCTAAATGTGAGTCTCCTAATTTTAATTACAATACCATGGCATTATGATACAGCATTTAATGGAAATACAAAAGTAATTGACCACAAAGGATGGAGGCAGGGGGATCTTCTTGGAAGAAGAACCTCAAAGCCTCATAAATAAAGCAGGAGGGTTGTCTAGGGGGAAAGGGATAGAGGCAGAAAGCAGCAAGATGTGTGAGGAAACAATAACAAGGCTTGATTCTAATTGAAAGCACAGTGAGAAATGAGATCCGAATGTATGGTTGAAACCTGTCGTTTTGTCTTCTGAGAAAGAATACCTTTCACCCTTCTCTTGGAAACTGTTTCTCCCCTCATTCCAAACACATGGTTCAGATGGAAAAATCCATGTTTTAATGTGTCCTCACCCTCACTCTTGACTAAAATAGATTAGTCTAGGCATGATAACCTGACTTGAGCTGGACCAATTAAAGACATTTCCCAGTAATTGTGAACTTGACAAAGAAAACACACGTCAATCCCTTCCCAATGGTGGAAACCAAAAATTCAAAATTCTACTAGCTTTTGATCATTAGGTTTCCCACCACATGGAGGAGAATTGTCAGCTACGAAGGTGAATAATATGGATACCAAAGATATGCTAGACAAGAGAAGAGACAGAGGCAAAGTCCTGGCTGTGCTCAAATCTGTGGCTTTAATTGTTCTTGAGATTCAGCTATTTCTATCAGTGACAAGAGTTTTTAAACTATGAAAGAAAAGTGAATTCTGAAAATTAATCTATGCCATAAACCTTGTAAAAAATTTGTGTCTCATCCTCTTCCAATACAGGATTAGATGCTTCTAGAGTCTTGGTCAATGGCTCACACAAATTAGAGAGGTTGCCAGAGTCTACAATCCTTTGTGTAAAATACCAGGCTGGAAGATGTATACAGCACTGCTGTTGGCCTTAGGTTGCTTATCATCCGAGGAGGAAGAGACAAAATAGGTAAAAAGGACCAGGAAGTCATCCACAACAGATATATCATGGAATATGAGCCAAAAGCCATATGAGTGAAAGAGACCAGAATGCTGCTTGGAGTTCAGAAGAGGGAGAAAGAGTTGTGAGCTGTGGTGGGCAGTCAAAGAAAGATCCACAGAGGGATAAAGTGGGTCTGGAAATTGAGTAGGATTCAGATAACCATAGAGGAAGAAAATGAGAGGTAATAGAGATGAGTTCAGTGAGTACTGTCTGTTTTTTGACGGTTTTACCTGTTTATTCTCATAAGAACTTTTGGGTCAGCCTAACCTGAAAAGCAATCACAGAAGCCCCTGTTCAAACAATTTGATCCCATTCTACTCTTGAACAACTTCTATCAAGTGCAAACCTTTTCCATCCAGTGTTAGCTGACCCCAACTCTATTTCAATATAAATTACAATCTTGTTTACATCACTGGGTGCCTAAGTTGATCAGACCTACTAACTAAAAGCCAATTCATGACTCAGTGGTTTTGCTAGAATTTTTTAAAATATGTTTCTATGCTGACAGAAAAGAGCCTTTTATTCCCATTTCACCCTTCCCCTTCAAAAAAATTATAGTGCAATCTCTAATCTGCTGTTTATAAATGCTTTTCAAAATTATAACCACTACCAATAAGCATCATTGTACCATTTTTTAGTTGCATAGCAATTTACAGTTTATAAATCATCTCTGAATACATTCTCAGAGTAGCCCTTTGAAGTAGGCAGGAAACAGACTATGATCCTTTTTTATAAAGGGAAGAGAAGTTCAGAGCAATAAATAGACCTGCCCAGACATTGTACTGAATGACTGTTGTCCTAATTCTGCTCCACAGAAATTGTAAATTCATCTGTAAAAAATGCCTGGCTTCTGATACATGCATCCTGCTAGCCTAGGCACAGAATGGGCTGCTGAATCTTCCTTTTCCAGGTCAAGGCTTCAAGCATTTCTCTCATTAGCCCATACCTAACCCAGTCCTTAATCCCACTTCTGTCTCCAAACCAGAGAACAGGAATACAAGTCATGAGTTTCAGAGCTGGGAGGAATGTTAGTTACCATCTAGTGAGAGGTGCCCCAAACTGGCTGTACATCACAATAACCTGGATCAGTTTAAAAAATTATAAAACACATTAGAATGGCTCAGGTGAGCAAAACAAAAAATAACAAATGTTGGAGAGGTAGTGGAGAAAAGAGAACCCTCATACACTGCGGGTGGGAATGCAAACTTATGCAGCCACTATGGAAAACAATATGGAGATTTCTCAAAAAATTAAAAGTAGAAATACAATGTGACCCAGCCATCCCACTACTGGGTATCTATCCAAAGAACTTGAAATCAGCAATTCAAAAAGACCCTGCACCCCTAAGTTCATTGCAGCATTAGTCACAATGGCCAAGACCTGGAAGCAACCTAAGTGCTCATCAACTGATGAATGGATAAAGAAGATGTGGTATATATATACAATGGAATACTACTCAGCCATACAAAAGGATAAAATCGTCCCATTCACAACAACATGGATGGACCTTGAGGGTATTATGTTAAGCGAAATTAGCCAGATACAGAAAGACAATCTCTGTATGACTCTACTCATATGTGGAAGTTAAACACATGGACAAAGAGAAAAGATTAGTGGTTACCAGGGGAAAGGGCGGGTGAGGAGTGGGCATAAAGGGAGAAGAGCTGCACCTACAATATGACTGACAAATAATGATGTACAACTGAAAAACTGATTTAGCTAGTACAATATTCTATGTGACATTCTGCAACTGACTTTTTAACTTCAATATCTGAGATCTCTTCATGCTGATATATGTAATCAATGTCCTTAATGGCTAATGGTTTACTTTGTTTTTCTATTTCTCTTTGAGACTAATTTGATAATTTATTTTTCTAGAAAAATGTCTATTCTACTTGCTTCCCAATTTTCTCACCTGAAATTTTTTATATTGATTTTTTCTTTATTGTATATTAATTATGCCCACATTTTTCATTCCTTAAATTGCTTATTTTTGTCTTCTCTGTTTTCTTCACTTGTCTATTTTTGTCTGTCTTTCCCTGGAAATAAATGCTTGATTATGCTAATTTTTTCTGTTTTTTTTTTTTATTGCTGACTTGCTTTTTAATGGTATTAACATCTATTATTATCTTGATTGTTTCCTTCCTTCTACTTTCTTTCCTTGTTGACACACTGTATATTAATTATGCCCTCTTGTTTTGCAACGTACTACTTCCTTGTTGTCCAAGTCTAACATTTTGCACTGTTTTTGTTTTGATTTCTTGCTTAACTCCATGAATTCTTTTAGTACATTTTTTAGTTTCCAAATATATGGGTTGGATTTTTGTTACTATTTTGTAGAGTTTTAATTTAATTGCATTGCTGTTAGGAAATGTGATCTATGTAAGATACCGATCTCTGAAATTTGGTAAAATTCCATTTTGGTTCTATTTGGTAAAAAGAATATGTATTCTGTATGGGCAATAGAGTAGGCAGAAATTTTTTATTTGCTTGGTACATTTGGGACAGAAGTATTAAAATCTCCCACTGTGGTTATACATTTCGCTTTGTAATTTTGTCAGTTTTTCTGGGTTATGTTGTTAAGCGCATATGCTTTTATAATTATTTTATCTATCGGTGTACTGTTTTTTCTCATTATAAAATGTCCCTCTTTATTTTAATTAACATTGTTATAGGGATTAGTGCTTTTCCCTTGAATTCCATTGTACATAATTTTATTTCTCTACTTGCTTTCTTTTGTTTATTGTTTGAATACCTCTTTCCATATTTTTTTTCAACCTGCCTATGTTATTTTATTTTGAGTTTTGTAAACAGAATATAGCTGGCTCTTTGAAAAATTCAGTCATATAGTCCTTCTTTTTAGGTGCATTTAATCTATTTATATACATTATAATTAATATATTTAGATTTACAAATACTAATTCATTCTGTGGTTTCTTTTATTGCATTTTTGTCTTTTTAACTCACTTCTTACCCTCTGTAGTATTTGTAAGTATTCTTTACTTCACTTTTTTTCTCTGCTGGTTTTCAAGCTATAGATTGTATTTCTGTTATTTTAGTGGTGACTCTCAAGTTATTCTAATAATGACTATTGATATTTAGCATCTCCATTCTCCTCAAACTATCCATTAAAAAGTCCCCTTTTCCCTACGCCTCACACTGTCCGTCTTCCTTGTTACTATTGTCTAGACCAGGCATCGGCAAACTACAGATGACAGACTACATCCTGCCTGTCACCTGTTTTTGTATAGCTCATGAGCTAAGAATGGTGTTCAAACTTTAAATGTTTTTGAAAAAAATCAAAAAAAGAAAAATAGTTCATGACATCAAAAATAAAGAAAATTCAAATATCAATGTCCAGGGGGCCAGCCCCATGGCTGAGTGGTTAAGTTCACATGCTCTGATTCAGTGGTCCAGGGTTTTGCCAGTTTGGATTCTGGGTGCAGACCCAGCAGTGCTCATCAAGCCATGCTGAGGCGGTGTGCCACATATTAGAACTGGAAGGACCTACAACTAGAATATACAACTATGATAATATGGAGGACAGAATTAGCAATTTGGAGGATAGGAATATAGAAATGCTGCAGGCCGAGGAGGAGAGAGAATTAAGACTAAAAAGAAATGAAGAAACTCTCCGAGAATTATCTGACTCAATTAGGAGATACAACATAAGGATTATAGGTATACCAGAGGTAGAAGAGAAGGAGAAGGGGGCAGAAGGCCTGTTCAAAGAAATAATAGCTGAGAACTTTCCAAACTTGGGAAGAGAGATGGAACTTCATGTCACAGAAGCCAATAGATCTCCAAACTTTATTAACACAAGAAGACCAACCCCAAGACATATAGTAGTGAAACTAGCAAAAGTCAACGGCAAAGAGAAAATACTAAGGGCAGCCAGGCTGAAGAAAATAACTTACAAAGGAAACCCCATAAGGCTATCAGCAGATTTCTCAGGCGAGACCTTCCAGGCTAGAAGAGATTGGAATGAAATATTCAAAACTCTGAAGGATAAAAACTTGCAGCCAAGAATACTCTACCCAGCAAAAATATCCTTCAAATACGATGGAGAAATAAAAACTTTCCCAGATAAACAAAAGTTAAGGGAGTTCATCACCACAAAACCTCCTCTTCAAGAATTGCTCAGGAAGAAACTCATTCCTGAAAAATCAAAAAAAGGAAAGGGGTTACAAAATCCAGAACAAAGGAGATAAGCAGAAGGACAATAATATAAAGTAACAGCTCTCCATCAGGACAAAATGCAAAAGAACCGGAAAACAAGCGATAAATGAACTCTCCAATCAAAAGGCACAGGGTGGCAGGATGGATCAAACAACAAGATCCAACAATATGCTGCCTCCAGGAAACACACCTCAGCCCCAAAGACACACACAGACTCACAGTGAAGGGGTGGAAGACAATACTCCAAGCCAATAATGAACAAAAGAAAGCAGGTGTTGCCGTACTTACATCAGACAAAGTAGACTTCAAAGCAAAACAGGTAATGAAAGACAAAGAGGGGCAGTATATAATGATAAAAGGGACGCTCCACCAAGATGACATAACAGTCATAAATATATACGCACCTAACACAGGAGCACCAAAATTCGTGAAGAAACTGTTAACAAAACTAAAAGGAGACATCAACAGTAATACAATAATAGTAGGGGGCCTCAACACCCCATTAACACCAATGGACAGATCATCCAGACAGACAATCAACAAGGAAATTATAGAATTAAATGAAAAATTAGATCAGATGGACCTAATAGATATATATATAGGACACTTCATCCAAAAACAGCAGGTTACACATTCTTCTCAAGCATGCATGGAACATTCTCAAGGATAGACCATATCTTGGGAAACAAAGCAAGCATCAATAAGTTCAAGAGGGTTGAAATAATATCAAGCATCTTTTCTGATCACAATGCCATGAAACTAGAAATCAACTACAAGAATAAAGCTGGGAAAGGGCCAAAAATGTGGAGACTAAACAACATGCTACAGAACAAACAATGGATTATTGAAGAAATTAAGGAAGAAATCAAATATTATCGGGAGACAAATGAAAATGAAAACACACCATCCCAAATTATTTGGGATGCAGCAAAGGCAGTCCTAAGAGGAAAATTCATTGCAATACAGGCTCACCTCAATAAGCAAGAAAAATCTTACATAAACAACCTCAAACGACACCTAACAGAATTAGAAAAAGAAGAACAAACAAAGCCCAAAGTCAGTAGAAGGAGGGAAATAATAAGAATTGGAGCAGAAATAAATGATATTGAAACAAAAAAGACAGTAGAAAGGATCAATGAAACAAAGAGTTGGTTCTTCGAAAAAATTAACAAAATTGACAAACCCTTAGCCAGACTCACTGAAAAAAAAAAGAGAGAAGTCTCAAATAAATAAAATTAGAAACAAGAGAGGAGAAATCACAACAGATACCAAAGAAATACAAAGGATCATAAGAGAATACTATGGAAAAACTATATGCCAACAAATTGAACAACCTAGAAGAAATGGATAAATTCCTAGACTCATACAACCTCCCCAAACTGAATCAGGAAGAAATAGAGAATCTGAATACACCAATCACAAGTAATGAAATAGAAACAGTAATCAAAAACCTCCCCAAAAATAAGAGTCCAGGACCAGACGGCTTCTCTGGAGAATTCTACCAAACATTCAAAGAAGATTTAATACCTATCCTTCTCAAACTGTTCCAGAAAATGGAGGAAGATGGAGCACTCCCTAATACATTCTATGAAGCCAACATCACCCTGATCCCCAAACCTGACGAGGACAACACAAAGAAGGAAAACTACAGGCCAATATCACTGATGAATATAGATGCAAAAATCCTCAACAAAATTTTGGCAAACCAAATACAGCAATATATCAAAAAGATTATACACCATGATCAAGTGGGATTTATACCAGGGACACAGGGATGGTTCAACATCCGCAAGTCAATCAATGTGATTCACTACATTAACAATATGAGAAACAAAAACCACATGATCATCTCAATAGATGCAGAGAAAGCATTCGACAAGATCCAACATCCATTTATGATAAAAACTCTCAATAAAATAGGTATAGAAGGAAAGTACCTCAACATAATAAAGGCCATATATGACAAACCCACAGCCAACATCATACTCAAAGGACAAAAACTGAAACCCATCCCTCTCAGAACAGGAACAAGACAAGGGTGCCCACTTTCACCACTCTTATTCAACATAGTACTGGAGGTGTTGGCCAGAGCTATTCGGCAGGAAAAAGAAATAAAAGGACTCCAAATAGGCAACGAAGAAGTAAAACTCTCGCTGTTTGCAGACGACATGATCTTATATATAGAAAACCCCAAAGAATCCATACAAAAACTATTAGAAACAATCAACAACTACAGCAAAGTTGCAGGGTATAAAATCAACATACATAAATCAGTACCATTTCTATATGCTAACAACGAACTAACAGAAAAAGATCTCAAGAACTCAATCCCATTCACGAACACAACAAAAAGAATAAAATACCTTGGGATAAATTTAACCAAGGAAGTGAAAGATCTATACAATGAAAACTACAAGACCTTCTTGAAAGAAATCGACGAGGACATAAAGAGATGGAAAGACATTCCATGCACGTGGATTGGAAGAATAAACATAGTTAAAATGTCCATACTACCTAAAGCAATCTACAGATTCAACGCTATCCCAATCAGAATTCCAATGTCGTTCTTTACAGAAATTGAACAAAGAATCCTAAAATTCATATGGGGCCACAAAAGACCCCGAATTGCTAAAGCAATCCTGAGAAAGAAGAACAAAGCTGGAGGTATCACAATCCCTGACTTCAAAACATACTACAAAGCCACAGTAATCAAAACAGCATGGTACTGGTACAAAAACAGATGCACAGATCAATGGAACAGAATTGAAAGCCCAGAAATAAAACCACACATCTATGGACAACTAATCTCTGACAAAGGAGCTAAGGGCCTACAATGGAGGAAAGAAAGTCTCTTCAACAAATGGTGCTGGGAAAACTGGACAGCCACATGTAAAAGAATGAAAATCAACCATTCTTTTTCACCATTTACTAAAATAAACTCAAAATGGATCAAAGACCTAAAGATTAGGCCTGAAACAATAAGTCTTCTAGAAGAGAATATCGGCAGCACACTCGTTGACATCAGCTTCAAAAGAATCTTTTCGGACACCATAACCCCTCGCATGAGGGAAGCAACAGAAAGAATAAACAAATGGGACTTCATCAGGCTAAAGAGCTTCTTCAAGGCAAGGGAAAACAGGATTGAAACAAAAAAACAGCCCACTAAGTTGGGAAAAATATTCACAAGTTATTTATCCGACAAAGTGTTAATCTCCATAATATACAAAGAACTCACACAACTCAACAATAAAAAATCAAATAACCCAATTACAAAATGGGCAGGGGACGTGAACAGACATTTCTCCAAAGAAGATATACGGATGGCCAATAGACACATGAAAAGGTGCTCATCATCACTAATCATCAGGGAAATGCAAATCAAAACTACACTAAGATATCACCTTACACCTGTTAGAACGGCAAAAATATCCAAAACCAAGAGTGGCAAATGTTGGAGAGGCTGTGGAGTAAAGGGAACCCTCATACACTGTTGGTGGGAATGCAAACTGGTGGAGCCACTATGGAGATTCCTCAAAAAGTTAAGAATAGAAATACCTTATGACCCAGCCATCCCACTACTGGGTATATATCCTAAGAACCTGAAGTCAGCAATTTCAGAAGCTCCATGCACCCCTATCTTCAGTGCAGCATTATTCACAATAGCCAAGTCATGGAACCAACCTAAGTGCCCAGCACTGATGATTGGATAAAGAAGTTGTGGTATATATATACAATGGAATACTATTCAGCCATAAAAAAGGACAAAGTTGTCCCATTCACAACAACATGGATAGACCTTGAGGGTATGGTGTTGAGTGAAATAAGCCAGACAGAGAAAGACGAACTCTGTATGACTCCACTCATAGGTGCTAGTTAACATATGGACAAAGAGAACGGATAGGTGGTTGCCAGGGGAAAGAGGGGTGGGGGGAGGGCACTAGGGGTGAAGTGGTGCACCTACAACATGACTAATAATGATGTACAGCTGTAATTTCACAAGGATGTTAACGTTCATAACCTTAATAAAAAAATAATAACAACAAAAAAAAGAATATACAACTATGTACTGGGGGTGCTTTGGAGAAGAAGAAAAAACAAAGATTGGTAACAGATGTTAGCTCAGGGTCAATCTTTAAAAAAAAATGAAATATCAATGTCCATAAATAAAGTTTTATTGGAACACAGCCACCCTCATCTGGCTGCTAGACTGATACAATGGCAGAGCTGATGAGTTACAACAGAGACCATATGACCCACAAAGTCTAAAATATCTACTATATGGCCCTTTACAGAAAAAGTTTTCTGACCTCTAGTCTAAATATGAGAGTGACATTTTACTTTTAAACTTTTACCTTGACAAGTATAAACCAAAAATTATGGTTGTTGCTCACTTTTAGAGATTATAGTTAAAAATATATAAAATACATTTCATCAATTTTTGTATTTCCCATTGTTTCTTGCATCACCTTATGTATCATTCCCTCTAAGCCCACTTTTCTTTTTACCAAAAAATGTACATTCTTTTACCAAGAGTCTCTGGATGGTAAATTCTGTTGGTCTTTGTATTTCTGAAACTGTCTTCATTTGTTCTCACTCCTGAAAGCTAGTTTAGCTGGATATATAGTTTTAGGTTAGTAGTTATTTTCCCTCAGCTCTTGAAGATATTACTCCATTGTTTTCAAGTATTTATTGTCCTCATGAGAAATCTGCTTTTTGTCTAACTGCTTTTCTTCATAGTTTTCAACATTCACTTTGCATTCTGTTAGCTTTTGAGTTTTTTAATCCTTGAGGTTTTGATATTTCAGTATAATAAACCAAGTTGGTTTTCTTTTTTGTATACTCCTTTCAGCATTTGATGTGTATCCTTAATCTGCAGACTCATTCTTTTTTCAACATTAGAACCCTTTCAGCTATGATGGTTCAAAAATTGTTTCTCCACCATTCTCTCTTTTCTCTCTCCCTGGGACACCTATTATTTATATGTAGAAATCTTTCACGGGCTCTGTATTTTAATGTCTTGTTCATGTTTTTCATCTTTTTATTTTTCTGTTTTGAATTCTGGGTGATTCTCTCTATACTATTTTTCAATTCCTTAATTCTTTCTTTCTCTAAGTTCAGTCCAGAAATCACTCTGCTTAGTAAGATTTTTATTCCAATAACTATATTTTTCATTTCCAGGATTTCTAATTGGTTTTTGACTCATATCAATCTATTTTATTTTCATAATTCTCTTTCTAGATAAAATTCTTTTCCATATCTATTCAAGGCTCTTAAAAACAGATCTTCCTCGACTTATGATGGGGTTACATCCTGACAAACCCATTGTAAGTTGAAAATATTGTAGGTCAAAAATGCATTTAATACATCTAACCTACCAAATATCATAACTTAGCCTAGCCTATCTTAAACACGTTCAGAACACTTACATTAGCCTACAATTGGACAAAATCACCAAACACAAAGCCTAATTTATAATAAAGTGTTGAATATCTCATGTAATGTATTGAATATTGTACTGAAAGTGAAAAATAGAAGGAGATTGTATGGGTGCAGAATGGTTGTGAGTTTATTGGTTGTTTACCCTTTTGATTACGTGGCTGACTGGGAGCTGTGGCTTGCTGCTGCTGCCCAACATCACAAGAGAGTATTGTACCACATATCGCTAGCCCAGGAAAAGATGAGAATGCAAAATTTGAAGTATGGTTTCTACTGACTGTGTATTACTTTTGCACCATTGTAAAGTCAAAAAATTGTAAGTTGAACCATTGTAAATTGAAGACTATGTATATTTATTTTATAGTCACATTGAGATTGTTCTATCGTTTATATTTTGCCACGTGTGGATTTATCTATTTATCTCCTTTTGTTTTGTTGGTTTAATTCTTGATGTTAAATTCCCTAATGTGCTCTGAAATTTTAGTTCTATGTTTACCTTGAATGGAAAGTGTTTTTGTTGTCTTATGTTCCTGGTCTATGGTCTTGCCTTGCTCCATGTAGTTTTCCTGTTAACGTTCCCTAGTCCAGAACCAGAACCAGGTCTTAAATAAGCAGCTTGGAGTTCCAGTTTCAAGATGAACTGTGAATATCAAGATCCATTCACTGAGCCAGCAGGAAGCTCTGTCTAGATCCTGAACTTTCTGAAGCACGTTTTCTGTTTCTTCTTGCCATAGCTTATACTTTATGCAACTCATAGCCAAAGACAGTAGTATCAGTTTTTTCACCCTTCTTTTCTTCCCAGCTTCCCTGCCCAGCTCCTGGTTTCAGGGAATGAGTCCAGCTCAGGTCTCTCACCATGCTTGGGGAGTTTTGTGTTCTCTATAATCTCATGGTTACAGAACTCTGGCTGCCTCTGTCTCTTTTTTGCACATAGGACCCAGTACATGTGCTTCAGCCCAACTTAGTGCTCTAGGCTCTGTTCCATTTTTGGCCCACAGAGATATTCATCTTGCCTTTTACACAAATATATGGTACACACATACACATACACAATTATTTTGTTTGGAGAGGAAGAGAGTTTAAAGTATAAGCTCAGAATTTTGATTGTTCCTTCTTACGAGCCTATGAGTCTGACCTCTAAACCAAGGGTCAGCAAACTATAGCCCATGGACCAAATCTGGCCTGCTGGTATTTCCATAAATAAAGCTCTACTGGAACACAGCCACATCCCTTCCATATTGCCTATGGCCACTTTCAGTACAAAGGCAGAGTTGAGTAATTGCAACAGAGACCATACAGCCTGCAAAGCTTAAAATATTTTCAGTCTGTCTTTTTACAGAAAAAGATTGCTGACCTCTGCTGAAAACAACAGAGAACCTCTCCTCTTCTTTATCTACTCTTCCTCACATGGCTTTAAATACCAGGTATGTGATGACAACTCCCTGAACTTCAGTCTCATTGACTTAGCTGCATAGCTCAGTTTGGATATATATCAGGAGTCAACTTAACATGTCCAAAATCAAATCCCTGACATTTCCCCCATACCCTCCTCCCTCCCCTACATGAAAGCCTTTCCTCCAGTAGTCCACTCTATGCCAGCAAGTGAAAATCCTATTCTTCCCCTTGTTCAAGTCAAACATTTTAGAGACATCCTTGACTTCTCGCTTTCTCTCACACTTCATGTCTTCCCACCAAAAACCAAAAAAAAAAAGTACCCAGAATCCATGAATAAGCAATGTAATATGACCAGATCCCCCCCTCAGGGGATTACTTGTCTCAGTTGTGAACCAGGTATCAGCAGAAGTAAGCCAGCAAGCATTGAAGACAGTCTTACCAGGGAGTTTGGCATGGAGTTTTCCATAACTCAGGCTGAGACATTCTGTTATCTTTGTTGTGCCTGTTGATGTTTTCTTATCTTTATGAGAAAAGGAAATATGCTAGCCTTTTAGCAAAGGCCTTTGGATTAAACTCTCAGAAGGAAACTGGCCTCACCTAATAAACTCAGTAGAACATAAAAGGACATGGAAGGGAATAATAAAACTAATGTGCTAATCAGTTCAATAAATGCCTGAAGCAGACCTTAAATCAAATAAAAGCCAGGAAAGGATGTCTTATTTCAGAGCTTTGAGACACACAGTGATGAGAAAACATTTCCTTGTCTTTGAATAGCTGGGGGGAAAATAGTAGTCAATTCAGAAGTAACCTAACTGTCAAGGGATGTCAGTGACAATTTCTAAACAGGGAGGTGTCATTTTCCTTTCTGTCTTCTTCCAGAATTGATGGAAGCTCTCAGATGGCAAGGAGCTAAATACCTTTGACTTTTTTCCCACTAGCTGCATGATCAATGTGCAGCCTGCCTCCATGGTATTGGCAATTCTGCTCTCCAGCCCTCCAGTTCTAGATATCCAGCCACAGTCAAAACTAGAAAGTAGGTGAAGGTTTTCTTTGCCAAACATCCATCAGCCTCAAATCCCCCTTGACCACCCGAACAGTAGGAAAGCCGTGCACAGCTATATAAAACCAATTTATACCATCACTGTCTAGGAATTTGGCATTTTCAAAGGGAGTAGGCAACATTTACATAATTATAAGCATCTCAAAAGGTAGAATTCCAGCCTCAGTGTGCCCTATGTGGAATACAAGTGCTTTAGGGTCAGTGCCACTCTTGAAATCTCTGAACGTGAAACTGCCTACTTCTAGAGGCTGCCACAAGTCAATTTCAGTTTGGTGAGAAAGAGCCTTGGTTCCTCCTTTTCTCCAGGAGGAGCATCAAACTCTAACGTCTTTCTGTGTAAGAAAGGAGAGGCATGAGCTCACTGAGGAAGCCCAGGAAAGTGCAGCTGATGAAGAACATCTCCCCACTCCATCATTGCCTCCATCAGCTCTGCCTGCAGACAGGCACTACAAGCAGAGTGGGATCTGAGAGGACTTTGAGAAAAACTTTGCCCAGCAGAATTGTTAACCTGCAAAAGCTCTTCATTCTAGCAATCACACAAATCCAAAACATGAGTCATTCTATAGGTTCTCCGGTAAGTCAATGCCATGGAAAACAGGGGAAGTGAAGAGAGCACTTTTCTAGATTAAAATAGATTTATGAGGAACAATAACCAAATACAATGCATGGTCCTTCACTGGACCCTATTTGGACAAACCAGTCCTAAAAGACCTCTGGAGAACAATTAGGAAAATTTGAATATAAGCTGTACATTAGATGATATTAAGGAATTAGGGTTAGTTTTGTTGGATGTGGTCACAGTATTGTGGCTATGTACAAGAACATCCTTATTTTGTTGGTGACGCATATAAAATGTTAAGGGGTTGTACTAGTTTCCTAGAGCTGCCATAGCAGATCACCACAAACTTCGTCGCTTAAAACAACATAAATTGATTCTCTCACAGTTCTAGAGGCCAGAAGTTCAAGATCAAGGGTTTGGCAGGGCTACGCTGTCTCTGATGGCTCTTGGGGAGAATCCTTCCTTGATTCTTTCAGCTTCTGGTAGTTCCAGGCATTCCTTGGTTTGTGGCTGTGTAGCTCCGATCTCTGTATCTCATCTCCTCATCTGCGTGTGCTTTCTTCTCTACTATCAAATCTCCCTCAGATTTTCTCTTAAAAAGACACGTGTTATTGGATATAAGTCCCCCTAGGATAATCCAGGATGATCTCCTCATCTCAAGATTCTTAAATTAATTGCATCTGCAAAGACCCTTTTTCTAAATAAAATAACATTCAATCTTTTACCATATAAAGCAATTGCCCCAGGTTCTGGGGATTAGGGTGTGGACACACCTTTTTGGGGCCACCATTCAACCTACTACAAGGGTGAAGTATCAATATCTGAAATTTACTTTAAAACGATTCAATAAAAATAAATGTGAATGAAATAAACAAGATAAAAGGTTAATGACTGATAAATTTAGGTGATATATAGGAGCTCATTGTACTATTTCTTCTAATTTTGTATACTTAAAATTTTCATAATAAAAAAATTTAAATCCTTCATTTTGTCAAGAGAACCTCACTTAGGGAGTTGTCTCAGCATAGAAGGTAGGAGATGGGCTCTGGGGTCAGAATGCTTGGGTTTGCATCATGCCAGGCTTGAAATTGACTAGTTGTGGGATCTTGGGTCAGTTACTTAGCTTTTTTTTCTATAAAATGGAGATAATAATAATACTAACTTCAGACATTTGTTATGAGAATTAAAGAAAATAATGCTTGTGAGGGACTTAATGATGAAACCAGCAAATAGAAGGGTCTGACAGATATTAGTTATTTCATTTTTATGTTGACTTTTGTGGGATTTCCACCTTTAAGATTCCAGTTTTAAAATACGATGGCCCCTGTTTGGGATGCAGGAGGGGGAGTTTACATTTCAACTTAGTATCTACTACAGAAAAGATTCTTTGCAGGTCTAGAAGGTTCACTGTTAGCTAAGAGAAACACTATTAGGAAGGAGACAGGGGGCCTACAGTGTGTGTGAGTGTACATGTGTGAGTGTGTATTTGGGAGTGGTGAGCAGGAAGGTAGTTGCATAGCAGCAGAGGGCAGGCCCAGTGGCAAACTATGAGGCAGTGACTGGGGAGACAGGGACATTCTGAAAACAAGGATAATCTTATAGACTTTTAGGCAATCCCCTAACAGTCATTGCTTAATGCCCAATTCTTAGCCGCAATGCTGAAGGAGTTAATGCAAATTCCCAAAGTACCTATTATATCTAGAAAGCTACTTCAATGCTAAGAGACTACAGCTTAAGTGAAAACGTTATTTCTCAGGACTCAATCCATGCTAAAACATTTATTTTAGAGCAACTCCGTCTGCCTCATGAGGAGGTTGCTGCTTGTGGAGTGTGGGAGGAGGCTCAGGTGTGATCATGCAATTAGGGAAACCATTGTTGCGATCTGGGGTGGAGCTAGCCCTGCTCAGGCGAGTGCTGTGGCTGCCGCCTTCTCCTCCCACATCTCAGGGTGTTAGCGCATCTCCAGGCAATTCACACTTCATATTTAGGGTAGTTTTTCATTTTTAGATCAAGAGCATGAAGCTTTTGCCTCCCTCACTTGTCACTTAGCATCATACTTTCCTTCAGCCTCTTACAGTCACCAAACATGTACAAGACCAGGAACAAAAGAAATGAAAGAATTAAAACAAAAACTTAATGATGAAACCAGCAAGAGCAAAAGGGATAAAATGCCAAGGAGACATGCAGCTCCCTAAAAACATCCAGATGCTTTTTTGAAACAAATCTTTGGAACTGCTCCCTTGTGTTGTCACTTTCTACTCCCCCACTAAATGGATTAAAATGATAAACAAAATAAGAAGTCTCAAAATTTAGGTTCTAGGCTGCAATACTAAAACTCTTTGTGTAAACAGTGCCACTAAAATTTTAATGTGACAAAAATCATCTGTAGATATGGTAGACCCAAGACTCAGCATTACTAAAAGCTTCCAGATGATGCCAATGTTTTTGGCTCCTGGGTCACACTTCAAGTTGCAAGGGTACAGAGCACTAGTTCTCAAATTTAGCTACACTGTGGACTTACCTGGGGAGTGTAAAATAAGACTCCTGCCCCAGAGATTCTTTTATTTGTTCTTGAGTGTGACCTGTGCATCAGAATTTTTAAAAGCTCCCCAGTGTTTCTAATCTTCAGCAAAGGTTGAGAACCAATGCTATAAAGATTGCTGATTTTCGTGAGTTCACGGAGGGCCAAACTCAAAGTGCTTTGTTCAATAACAAGTGACTCTATTGGCTGAATGTTAGAATTTCCTGGAGAGGTTTTTAAATAACACTGCTTGGGACCCACCCCTGGATGTCTAGATTTAATTGGTTAGGAAAGGGTCCAGACATTGGGATATTTCAAATTTCAGCTTATTCTTATATGCACTGAGGTTAAGAATCTCTACTGTAGATGTTGCAAGAAGGAACTAGAAAACATCTTTAATTGTCATGGAAGGAGTAGACGTAGCTTATAGGGAGAAAATACGATGGTATGAATACACATATATGGTAGAGCAACTACTTGCTTTGGTATTTTGTAACAATGAATCTAACTTTTTGGTAGCTGATGGTGGGATTGGTGTAACATTAAGCATGGGCTTGGATCAGCACATCCGTGTTTAAACCCTCCTTTAACCTGCTTATTTGCAGAGTTAAAAAACAGCACAATGTTTTGCACATCACAGACAACATCAATATTTAATGGCTATCAGATAAAGGCAATATTATAACATTTCCTTGGGTAAATTCCATATTGAAACAGGAGAAGTATGTCAGTAATGGGGATACATTATACTATAAAGCTATGAGGGAAAATTGCAAGACAGCCCTGGAAAGATTAAATGACATTGGGAGACTTCAAAATTGGGTTCTGATCAGTATCCACATCCAAATTGGCAGAGCCCATCATGGGGATGAACTGTGGATATGAGGTTTGGATAGAAAACATTACAGCCTCTGGCATAAGTCTTCTTTGAATACATGTAGAAAAGACATATCCTAGACTTGGCTCCAAAGAATGAACATGAATTGGTGCAGGCAGAATACCTATGTAACCCAGTTTGTAATCAGGATCATTATGTAATTAAGACCATAAGTACCAAAATCTAATGAGGAGAAAGCTTAAAACATTCATCATGCAGTTACCCAAATTTAGACAGGTAAACTGCAACAGAAGGCGGATATGAGAGAAATTTGCAAGAAGTCCTGGAGACTATTTAAAAACAACCTTAGTGTACGACCCCCAAATAGGCATGCCTTAGTTGAAGAAGATGTACAGAAATACTGTCCATTTAACTGGCAAAGTGAATGAGGCCAATAGAAAGGACAACACGGAGCTTGACTCCATGAGAAAATAGTGGCTTGATGGAATCAAAGATGAATAAACATGTATGGGCAGAGGCTTTCTCGAGGATTAGCTATAATACTAACAAATTGCAAACAACCTAGATGTCCAACAATAAGGAATTTGGTTTACTTTTGTTGTTGTTTTGTTTTCTTTTTTCCCTCAACTTTATTGAAGCATAATTGACAAATAAAATTGCATATATTTAAAAATGTACAACATGATGATTTGATACACAAATACATTGTGAAATGATTACCAGAATCAAGGTAACTAAAATATTCATCGGAGATTTGGTTTATTAAATTAGGAAGTATTGTACCCTATGCAATCATTAACAATCATAATGTAGTAGAATATTTATTACTATGGGAAAAATTAATGATGAATCGTTGAGTGAAAAGGAGATACAAACAATGTATACAATATGATCCTAATTGTTAATATATAGAAAAGGGGTTAGGAAGATATAAATCAAACAATTAATAATAAGCAAATAAATAAAGAGAGCTGAAATGAGAAGTGCATTCTATTTATGATTGGGGACAAGGGAAATGTGTGTCAATCTCTGTGTAAGGATAAAGAACACACTCAGCCAGAAAAGACATGTGAGTAATGCCACTGACATTTAAAAATCTTCTTTTTTTGTGACTAAGTACACCCTGGTGACCTTACGGTCTCCTGATAGAAGCAGTGCAGTCATACCCTCTCCTCCTCAGATCGTTTCCTCTGCAGCACTCGCCTAGGGACTGTGGAGAGCCAGGGAAAGTAGCTAACAATAGCCTTAGAATCAGTGCTTCTGAGTCACAAACAAGCTGAATTTTGAATCATCTCTTGCTTGCATACTTTTTCTTTCTTTTTACTACTTCTTCCCACCCAGCGTACTTGTCTCAATTGCAAGGAAGCACCTCCATCCTCCGCCGAGTCAGATGCAGAAATCCAGATCATTCTCATCTTTGTAACATGCAGTAAAGGTGAACTTTAATGTGAGCAATGGATCAATCCAGCAAATCTGCACAACCCACAGCAATCACAGCCACCGTGTAAAACAGAGAGGGGTGGTGTCTCCACCCAACTCCAGTTCTGATGTCTCCATTTTGTGGCCTCTTTCACTAACCACATTTCTTTAAACTTAATCAGAGCTAACCCTTCTCTAATTAGACTCAGACAAGCTACTTGAGCACTGCAAACAAGACCCAGAATGAATCCAGGGCCATTTGTGAACAGCTGATTATGATCTCCTGCAGTGACTGGAGACACACACATGTGGGCGCACACTTTAGAGATCCTGGGTTATACATGCTATTTGCTTATTCTCTATTGAATCGATGAGCAAACATTCCTGAAGGAAAAGAAAGGAAAGATTGGGTTTGTTCCCTATCACTAGCTCTGACAAGTTTCTGGGGTAACCGCTGGTCCATTCTCATGTCCTGTGGATTTCTCCCACAGTTACTCCATGAGGTAAAATTCTGCCTTCCTACTCCGTCTTGTTGCTTATAATAATCCAATCACCATGATCTTCCCTTTGCCACATCCTTTCATTTTCAGAGTTTTATAGATGATCACTGACCAGGGGTTATAAGCCCTTCTTTTGACTTCTATTAGGTGTTTGTGTTTCTCTTAGGGCACTCGCCTCGCTTCACTTTTGTGTTCTAACTCTTAAAGTTCTTATATTTCACATCTTTCTAGATGGTAGGCTCATAACGGAATGCCAATAGTCTGTTGAACTGAGTTAATTTAATTTGGTTTTGAACCTCGTGGCCTGCTAGAAATGGTTGGTTTTCATGAAAAGACATTAATCCTTTTGACTAAAAAAAAGAGTATACTATGGAAAAATTAAAATAGAAAATGTATAACTACAAAAGGAAAACATCCATTATACCACCACTTAGAGGTAAGGCTTATTATCCTTTGGAAGCTTACTTTCTTTTTCCTCTAAAACGTTGCAATCAAACTATTTACTTTTTTCCCCAATAAGTAAGAAACCATACCAGGATCATTTATGAACTAATCCTTGTTCTCCTGACTGATTGGAACTGTCACTTTTAGCAAATTGAAATAATGTTTTTATTGTATTGAAATGGTTGAAATGTCACTTTAATTATATTGAAAAAGTTGTCAAAAGTATCGGTCTCCACTTCCTCAGCTCTCTGTCTAATAGGAATCCCATACCCACCAACCTCACCAGAATTGCTCTTTTCAATCTAGGCAATGACCTCCATTTTGTTCTTATCTCACTTAAAGTCCCAGCGGTTCTTATCACAGTTCACTAACCCTCCTTGAAATGCTTTCTTCTCTCAGCCGCAATACTGGGCTGGTTTTGCTCCAGCCTCACAGCTGCATCTTCCCTGTTTCCGTTGCTGCCTTGCTCCTCTTCTGCCTGTCCTCCAAATGTTAGAGTGCCCAGGGCTTCTTTCTGGCCTCCTTTGCTCCTTTAACACTCTCATGTGTGCCCTGGCTTTAAATATACTGCTTATTGCCCAAATGGTTGTCTTGTGCCCAACTTCTCATTAGAACACCATATTTGTATATTCCACAGCCTACCTGTTACCTCCTCACAATATCTGACAGACATCCAAAACTTGATATATTCAAAACCCTTGATGCCTTTTACTAACCTCACTCCTGGTTTTCCTCCAGTCACCCTAATATCACTTACCCAGTTCCTTTAGCCCATAACTAGCAGTTACCCTTGATTCCCTTCTTTTCCTCTGTCCCAATCCAATGCTTTCGACTCTTCCACCAAACATATTCCAAGTCCATCGGCTTCTTTCCAGTTCCGTTACTGCCACCTTAATCCAACCACCTTCATGTCCCCTGACTACAAGATAGGTTCCTAACTGGTCACCTGCTTCCCTGCTGGCCTCTGCAATCCATCCTACAAACAGAAACCAGAGTGATCTTTACAAATTTTAAATCAGGCTATCTCACTCTTTTGCTTAAAAATCTCTGAATGTTTTCATATTATATTTGGAAAATAAAATTCAAACTCCTTATCTTGGGTGCAAAGTCCTAGCAGACCTAGCTCCTGCCCAAGTGCACTGTATTATTGCCTCCTTGCCTACTCTGCTCCACCTACACTGGCATTCTTTCTGTTTCTTGAACATACCAAGGCTGATACCCTTGGAAGGTACATAATATTCACTACTTTGAAAAGTTCTTTCCTCTGAATCACACATGGCTCACTCCTAGCATTCATTTATCAGCTTAAGTATCCTCTCCTTAAGTCACTTTCATACTACCCTACTTAAATTATCTTTATTTTTGGCTTATTTGTGCATTGCTTATCTCTTCCACCAGAATGTAAAGAGAAACAAAGTTTTTCTACCATATTTACTGTTGTACCCTCAGTGGCTAGTCCTTAGGACATTGATTTTGAATGAACAAATGTGCCATAGGTTAGCATTTTACCTACACTTATGTATGTTTCTGGGTTTTCTTTTCTATTTTAATGATCTATCTATTCTTCTACCAACCAACCAAACAAGCAAAGTAGAAACAAAACACACCATTTAAATTGCTATAGCTATCACGTACATTTTAATATCTGATAGGGATAGCGTAAGCTCTCCCTCGTTACTCTTGTTATTCTAAACTTTCCTGGCTAGTATCGCCTGTTTATTCCTCAAATGATCCAGGAACATAGCGTATATTTCTGTATTTATTCAGTTTTCAGCATAAAGATTCTGTATTTCTTAAGCCTTAGCTAGCTTATACTTTTCCAGCTACTGTGAACAGCATATTTCCTACACCAGGAGAGGCTGTGCTTTCAGGTTACTGCTTCGCCTTTAAAGGCACTGGAGTTTGCACTTCCTGATATACAGGAAAGCTAGTATTTTTCTGTATTTGTTTTAGAGATATTATTCATACTGGACCCTTTAATTGGCTTTAATTGATCTTTAACTAATTCCCTTTCATTTTCTAGGTAGAATATCATATGATCTGCAAATAACAATAATTTGCTTTTCCTCTTTCCAAGAGTTAAACTCTTTATTCCCTTCCCCTCCCTAGTCAGGTTGCATTCAGTAGAACTACCACTACATTAAATAATGACGCGTATCCTTGCCTTGTACATGACTTCGATGTGAATGCCTCTAGTCTCCCTATTATTTATGTTGTTAGATACTGATTTCAGACAGATTTTCTTTTTTTTTTTTTTCTGCTTTATCTCCCCAAAGCCCCCCTGTACACAGTTGTACATCTTAGTTGCAGGTCCTTCTAGTTGTGGGATGTGGGATGCCGCCTCTACGCGGCCTGACGAGCGGTGCCATGTCCGTGCCCAGGATCCAAACCCTGGGCCGCCTCAGTGGAGCGCACGAACTTAACCACTCGGCCATGGAGCCGGCCCCAGACAGATTTTCTTTATCATGTTAAGAATAACATAACCTTCTCTCCCAGTTTGAGTGCTTTCTTTTTAAGTCAGGAATGGATTCTGAAAGTTATCGCATGTCTTTTCTACAACTATTGAGATATGTGCGTTGGTTTCCTCCAATACTCTACTGACATAAAAGGCAATATAGCTGGTGATTAGAGTGTGACTCTGGGGTCAGACTGCCTTGATTGGAGCCTGGCTCTGCCCTTACTCATTGTGTGACTTTCAGCAAGTTACTTACTCTTCCCATACTTCAATTTCCTCATCTGTAAAACGGATAAACAATGGGACCCACCTCATTTATTGTTGTGAGAATTAGTGAGTTAATACATGAGCAGATCTCCAACACGATCAGTGCTATTTGTTTGTAATTACTTTTCAATCCTGAAAGTCACCCTACTTTGTCATGCCCTCTGAATATACTGCTGAGTTTTCTCATCTATAATTAGAAGTGGGAATGATCTCCAGTTTTGGGTTTTTTCTCTTGTTATTGAATTTTTCTCGGGTTTAGTATTAAAACTATATGGTCTTTATAAAATTAATTTAAATTTTCCCATTCTTTCCCAATGCTCTGGAACAGTTAAAAAGAACTGGGGCTAATGTCTTCCTTAAAGTTTTGAAAGGACTCATTCAACACTTCCAAGACCAGCTTTTCTGAAGTAACATTTTAAAAACTTAAAGTTTTTGTCTATAGTTATCAAGCTTTCTACTTTTCCCTAAGTTGATTTTGACAACTTATGCTTTCCTGAAATTTTTTTCCAAGATTTCAATGTAGTATTCTCTCTCTCTCTTTAAAAATAAATCTACTTTTTATATCCACCATCCTATTTCCTTTCCCCTTCATAATTTTGGCTATTTTTATTCTCTTTTTTCTTTGATTAAGCTAGCTTGAGATTTATTTACTAGTTTTTTTCCCCCAAACCACCAACTCTCAGGTTTATTTTCATTCTATCATCTGTTTTTTGGTATATCAATTTTTGCTCTAATATTTTAGTATTCCTGTCTTCTGCGTTTTTAGAGTTGCTTTGTTGTACTTTTCCTAAATTCTTTAGTTAAGTGCCTAGTTAAATTATTTTAATTTTTGCTCTTTAATAATGAAAGCATTGAATGGTATGGATTTTTCTCTGAGTGCAGAATATTTCTTTACTTTTATCTTCTGCAGTCTTTTTACAGATGTATTGTGTTTTAAATTCAACATATACATATATATACAAAGTAATTCTATATTTCTCTTCTTGTCTGATTAAGAAGTAAATTGTATCTTTAAAGAAACAAACAAAACAAAGAATTTAGCATGCCTCCTACCCTTGCCTCCTATTTACTTTCTGTTTTTGCTAACATATTTTGGAGATGGAGGCACAGGTCATCGTCTTAAATGTTCAGGTTTTACATCATATATTTTTTATTTTCAGTCGTCACCAGTAGGTCCTTTATTATAAAACTTCCCCATTCTTAAGCTCTTAATCTTTCTTTATTTTTACTAAGGTTTGAATAGATTTCTGAAATTTTTTTTTCAAATTTCATGGGTGATATATTTTCTAAGTTCCTGAATATGCAAAAAGATGCTATTTCCTTCATATGAGAAAGACAGCCTTGATGGGAATAAAAATCTAAGTCACAATCTCTTAACCTCAAAACTCTAAATTTGTACTGTCCAATATATAGCTAACCATGTGGAGCTATTTAAATTTAAATTAATTAAAATTAAATAAAATGAATGTTTTAAGGGCTCACATTTCAAGGGCTCAATACCTACATGTGGCAAGTGGCTACCGTATTGTACAGCACAGATACAGATCACTTCCATCTTCAAGGAAAGTTCTAAGCACTAAGTCTAAATATTGATCCACTGACTTCTAGAGTTCAGAGAAAAAGAAAGACACCTGTCTTTTATTCTTTTATAGAATAAGATTATTCTACCTGGAGTTTATAGAATTATAAATTTTCAGTTTTTGATTATGTAGATTTCAGTTTAGAATATCCATCTGCAGATGCAAAGTAGTCTCACCTTAGGAAAACTTTCTTCAATTGTGTCTTTAAAAATTGCTTTTTGTCTCCAGCTGTTTTAGCTTCTTCCTTGGTTTGGGTTTCTGTATTCTGTCCTCTTTCTTTCTTGTATCATTTTCACCTTTATGTCTTATTTTTACCTCTCCCAGAAGCATTCTCAAGTTAGTCCTTCATACCATTGAGTTTCTTTCCTGTGTGCCAAATCATGATTTTTCTATAAAAATATGGATTTTAATCCCACTATTGTACTTTTAGTTCTTATTCTTTCTATCAGATTCATCTACTTCATCTTATCCAGTTGTCTTTTTTCCCTAATCTGTTTTCTCTTTATTACTTTTACTTCCTGTTTCATAGAGGATATATTTTCTTGATTTTGACTGGAAATTCCAAACAATTTTCTGAATTTTTTTTCTAGGACCTTGCAGTGGTCATTCTTAATGATAAGCAGCCTCCGTTGTTCCAAGTCCTCAGCATGACACTTTCTTTCCCTTATTTTGCATTATTTTTCCATGGGCTCTAATTTACTTTTCTTTAGCTATCCCTAAATTAGATAAGAACAATGAAGAGCTTATTTGACAGTAAAAGTTTACCTTTTTCCTTGTTAACTGCAAATAACTAAATCTCCAGTTGGGAGCCTGGGTGATGATGTTCACTGTCCCAAGCCCAACCCCAAGTTTTAACAGTCTCCATACCTACCCCAAACCACTTGGGTGACTCCACCTCCTAGGATGTAATAAGCCACTGGCCACAACCCCTCTACTGGCCCATGATTTCCTGAATCTTGCTCCTTTAAATGACGTGGAAGGGTGGAATGCAGCTTGGGCAATGCTCAGGAAGGCTCCAGAAGCAGCAACTGTGTGATAGAGATATGACTCCACAATTTCTGGCTGGAGCAAGCCCTGCTTCCTCTAGGTTATGGTCTCTGTCTCATGAGGCAAAGCCTGGGAATGCCACCTATCAAAGAGAGGGTTGGATGATACTGACCAAGCTCTATCAGCCTTGCAGATTCCAGAGACTGCTCCCAGATGCTGTCAATAGACTTTCTTTAAGGCTTGGTTTTTAGTCCTGCTATTTTTGTATTTTTTCGGTGTCTTTAGAGGTATTCAAGGGGGAAGTGGAAAGAAGCCACCTCAGGGCAGTCAGTCCAATTTCATTTTTAACTGGATACCAGCAGTTTTTATACTCTTTTTCATTTTTTTCTTATTATAAAACAAGTACATTTCTAACATAGAACACAGAATTAGATTAAGAGAAAAAAATGTAATCATCCATGATCCCACCACCCAAAGATAACCACTATTAAGGTATCTTGCTACATATTCTTTCTGTTTTTCTTAATGCTATCTTTATACTTCATCATATAAGTGTTAGAATAGAAGGGAATTGTCCCTGTGTTCAGAAATAGGCAATAGGATCTAGACATTTCTTCATTCAATGATCAATACATTAATTGATCTCTAAACTGTCATTATTTATTAAACTTTGTCAGAACCACTGGGTTAGATGCAGAGGATACAATTTGAAAATGTGAGGGGCCTCTCCTGAGGGAGTTCAAGGTCTAGCAGGGAAGATGGACAGGTCAGTGAGTAAACACTGTATAATGGGATATGTGTGCCACTCTAGAGACAGGCACAGAGAGCACTGAAAACAGGAAAGAGGGCACAACTCCCAGACAAAGAAAGTTGGAGAAGTATCCCCAAGGAGGGGAAGCTTGGACCATGCCTTTAAGAATGATTAAATGCCCCTCAGGTGCACAAGCTGGGTGTTAGGGGCAGGGTGGGAAGGAATTTCATTCCAAGTCAGGAGAACAGCTTGCACAAAGCGTGAAAGAGAGACCCGAGTGTGCACAAGGAACTGCAAGTGGTGTGACATGACTGGAGCACAGGGTGTGGGCACAATGGTTTAAGTTTATATGCCGTGTGCAGAAGTTTGGTTTTCGATCTTTAGGCTGCACGAAGACACTGAATGAGCTTAAGAGGAGCAACCTCCCCAGATGTGCTTTTTACATGGCCCACTCCGGATGGATGGATGGATTAGAAGCAGGTAGGAATGAGAGACTAATGGGGTACTAGGGGGCTGCTTCAGCAGTTCAAGCATAAGGGATAAAGGTGTAAACTCAGGGAGTGGAGGTAGCATCTTCTCAATCTAGTAGAATGCCATCTTTCATGGATAGAGATGATGCTACGTCTACCTTCCACAAGAAGAAAAGATATCCTGTTAATATTTAATCATGGATGGTTCCCCTCACACATTAGAAAGTTTCACTGATTCATCCTCTCTTGCCCATTCTTCACTGTCCCAGGAAAATATCCCTCCCTATGCATTTGGTAATGCTCTTCCCCACAATGTCCTTCTCTGTGGCCTAGACCAGGGCTCAGCAAACTAAAGCTCGCATGCCAAATCCGGTTTGCTGTCTCTTTTTATAAAGTTTACTGGAACACAGCCCAGCCCATTCATTTGTCCATTTGTCTCTGGCTGCTTTTGTACTGCAATAGCAGAGTTGAGTAGCTGCAATAGAGCTCATATGTGGCCCACAAAGCCTAAGACATAAGTACGTGTATAGTTTCCTGCAGATACAGATTGGATGGACTACTTGAAATAACCTAGTGATCCAGGATCCTAAATTTCTCAGCAGTGAGACCATGACACTTTTTCTTTTGGATGATGCACTAGAAAATAAGAAATAGGAGCTCTAACTTTGAAACCAGTTTAATACAAGAGCCTCTCACAGAAACTGTAGTCACTATTTTATTTTAAATAATAAAAAAAATTAAAGAGCAAAAGAAATAACCTTCCAGTACTGACATCACATCCCTTGAACACACTGCAATTGTTTTTCTTTTCTTTTGCATAAAATAACAAGTATTATGTTAATGTATCCAAAGACAACCTGGAATGTGCCATCCGTCCGGGAACGGAATTGCAAATGTTTGATCAGGATAGCAGGAAGCACACATTCTGCCACTCCACTCCCAAAATAGAAAACCTATTTAGCACTTTGTAAAACACACTAAATGAAGTTTGCTCTCTCCTGCAGATAGAGATTTTACTTCATTTTGTGCCAGCGAAATTTTTGAAAATTGCATGAGGAGAGAGCAATTTTTGGCACTTTGGCTAGGAGTACAAAATGTTAGCAAATGGTGCTGAAAGGATCTTAAGTGTAATGTTGGAATAATATTCACACAACACTGGCTGCATCTTCATTTTTAACCTATTTACATATTCACACGAAAAAATGCTTAGCAGTTATTTGTCTAAAGGGGCCTATTTAAGGGGAAAATGGCATTCACAATTTTTGAATGCATTAGTCAAGAACGTTGCTGAGAATAACAATTCATACAGCAAAATATCAATTCAGCTACCATAGAATGTGGAGGAATATAGGTGGAAGAATTCTGGACTTCAGTGTTAGCTCTGGACACAGAAAGAAAAGGAAGGGCAAGGAGGGAGAATCACATACTGGAAATTTCCACAGAGTAAGTGGACATTGAGAGAGCCACTAAAAAATTCTGAACAAGACTGACAGTCAGAATTTCCAGAGTTATAACATGGCTCTCTTAATTTGTGACCACTTGCTTAGTGTAGAAGTCTCTCTACAATGGAAGTATGCTGTCCATCTGCGTAAAAAATATATCATTTCATTCATAATATATTTAACAGCTATCTTCTATGTCCTTGGCACAGCAAGAGAAACTGTGGCATATATGTAAAAGTCTCTATATATTTCTTACCCACAAAGAACTTGCAATCAAGATAGAGAGTGAACGCTGTATTCATGATACATTGACTAGACATTTAGGAGGTATAAGAAGAAGTGCCAACCTCTGGCCCAGATTAGCTTCTCCAGAAGCAGATGCTGAGATTTTGGGAATCTATACCTGTGGAAAGAAGGTGAAGGAAGTAGGATTGAGCAGAGTTCAAACTGCAATTTTTTGCAGGTCAACTTCTCTGTAGACCCTTGCAGGTCCAACTGCAATTGAGGCATGACAAAGCCTTGGCCCACCCAGTAGGGGACACTGGAGCAAATACTGGCCATCAGAGCTGTCTCACATTAGGCCAAAATGGCAAGTCTTTTTGCCCCTCTCTGGATCAGTCACTGGATGTGGACAATACTGAAAAGGCTGTGCTCTCCAACAAGATGGATCTCTGCAACTGAGGTGGACCCTTCAGGAGCTAAGAAGTGAAACCTCTCTGCTGATGGCCCTCCTCGATGTTGAGCAGCAGCACATCCTGGAAAAAGGCTCTGGGCAGTGCAGCTCGGTGATAACTGCAATTCATTTGTAAGGCTCTTTGAGAACGTCTAATCAAAGCATCCATTAATGAAGGTGAATGAAAATTCAGCACAGCAATCTAGCGATGGACCCCTGAGGAGTTAACTATATACAACTAAAGTACTACATGTACAAAGATAGTTTACTATAGAGATAGCCCAAAAACTAACGTGTTTTTATTTAATCTAGAGGTTAAAACACCAAGACAATTTTTTTGAAGTACAACAAAATATTCAGACAAAAATATTCCCCCAAACTATGAAAAAAGTCACAAAACCATCAACAAAAGATCTCCTGGTCAATGGTAACTGCTTGGTTATACAAGGAAAAATATCACAGCCCAAAGCTGGGATTGAAAGATCTGTGTTTTTTTCTACTGAGCAAAGAGGCCAACAAATCTCCACCATCGATCATCTTGCCGGCCTTTAGTAAAAAACACAGTTGGTCCAGGGTTGTGAGACCAGTTACTCTAATCCTTTGTGACTTTAAGATGGCCAATCTAGACTGACTCTGAAGAAGGCCACCTTGGTGACATAGAAATGCCTGTATCATTTTCGACTGCACTGAGCTCATCAATAAGCTGCTGCTCCCAACCCTGCATGAAGCCATCATCACAGCGCATGCGTGTGCGTGTAAGACAGCAGCAGAGCTTCTGTGCATCTCTCCGTGCTGGAGGTTCCATTGTGTCATTTGACCCTAGAGTTCATGCGTCAAGAAGAGGCAGATTCGATCAGAATTTTACCCAGCACTAGTCCCGTGTCCTCTCACACACTGCCTCCTTTCATCCCACCAGCATTCTGTGTGGTAAATAGTATTATTTCCAATTTTCGGATGAGAAAACTGAGGATGAGAGAGGGCTAGAGATCTAAATAAAAAATTGTATTTTTTGGTAAACAGCAGGTTTGATTTGAACATAGTTTGTGACTCCAAATCCATCCTTCCTCCCATTATACATCCGATCCATCCTCCTAACACTGTCCATCAGTACATCCTGTGCATTTTCTGCAGCTCACCAGTTCCATGAAATATTAATAATGTTTCCCCAAAAAAGATTCTGTGGTCAAACAAATTTGGAAATCACTAAGCTAAACAAAGTTAAACAGAGGTTTTTTTTAAACACAGGAAGTCTCAGAACATGTGCATTGTGAATCTATAAACAGCTCAAAGGCAGAGGTTTCCATAAGTGACTTGACCACAAAAATCTTTTTTCCTATGAGCAACTTGCAAAGCTAAGGATCCACAGAACAAACGCTGGGAAACTGCTGCATAGGACTCAATACAATCCTCCTTCAGTCAGATGTCAGAAAGTCCTCTTTGGTCTGGTGTGTTACACTATTGCCAAGTTGACAAGAAGACAGGTTTTCATCACTGGCAGGGAACAGGTTCCAGCCTCCAAGGCATGCTCTCTAAGCAGTAGGGGAGATACCTTGCCAGTGGGCCCTTCATCTGACTTGGTTGCACCAAGCCAATGCTAGGAGGCAAAGCCATTTAAGGAGACTGAGCTCAGGGCTTTGTCTGGCAGCTTTAACATGAAAGGACAGAAAGATAAAAAATTCTGAATAAAAACAGATTATAAATAACAATGACAACATTGTAGGGTTATTCTGTCCCTGAAAGGCATTACTTAGAATTTCAATGAGAACCACTAACTTCTAAATGAAAAAAGTAAATGGAAGAACATACACACACACACACACACACACACACACGCACACACTCAGAGCTACAGATGAGATCCAATATTCTCACCATGTAAAAAAACTGGCCTGACAGTTACAACCATTTCAAAATATATAAATTTCTCTTTTTCCTATTTTTAACATAGTGACTTTAAAAAATAATAATAATAAAGTTAGTCTCATCCATACGATCTGATAGTAATTGCTTCCCAGAGTTAGTCTGGCAGTGAGCTTGCCTATGGTGTGTTCAGGTGTGAGGATCTGGGGTTTATGTTTCCATTTGACTGTTGCCTTTGGACTTCTGTGCCTCTGGGTTACCAGGATCGAGAGGAAAGCAGTTACTCATGGAGAAAAATGAAGGGTGGGTGGGATGAATAACAACAAAGTCAGGAATCTAAGATGCCACAGTCTCCAGGTCCTCCAGAAGAACAACTTCAAACAGCACGTGGGTGGCAAGTCGAGGATTGGTTTTTATTAGTATTGCCATAAATTTCCTAAACCTCGTAGGAAATGTCATCTCTGTGGCCAGAATGGTAATAAATTAGGGATCAAGAGAACTTAAAATTCCACACTGGAAAAGGTGTTAGGCTCTTCCTTTCAGATTCTTATTTAAAACACTTTTATATATATTACTTCCCATATCTTATTAAAATGATAGATGTTTTTCAAAGATAAATTATTATTACTTCAAGTAAGTATAAGACAATAACTGAGGGGGTCTTTGTGGAACATCCACACCATAAAATATAATTCATATTAGGTGGACTTGAGACAAAGAACCACAGACATAGTCAAGGACCAGGTGATAGCGGAAGCCAGGGTCTCTGCTGTAATGGTGTAAGGTAGTGGCTCTTATGATCATCAAGTCTGAAAAAGAACCTCAACCTACAGGGCTAACAAAGAACAAGATGGTAAAAGGGTTTTAAGATGCAAAAAGATGGGTCAAAAGTTTTAACAAACTCAAAGTCTGTGAAGAGGCTGAAAATTTACTTTATCCAGGGACTTCAGAGCAGAGCAGATGGGCCTCATGTTTAAATATTTAACATATTTCCACTTTTAATTTTATTTCCTACCACTTCCCATCTCTTTTTATTTCTTTTTTTTTTTCATGGGTTTTGGACAGCATGTAAAATTGAGATAATAAAGTTGTCTGAAAAGACAGAATGTCTCTTAATCTGCGAGTTTGGTTTAAATGCAATCGAATCATGAAGAATTTCATGGTAACACGCCTGCCTGAGTCAAGCAAACTTTTTGTATTAAAACAATATCTGTTGCTTTACTGTTTATGGCCATTTGTACTTCTTATGGTGTGAATTGCCTGTTCATGTCTGCTGCCCATTTGTTATATGAGAGTGTTTGTATTTTTCTTATTGATTTTTATGAGATAATTCTATATTAAGGATAAAAATCCTTTGCATTTTCTACATGTTGTACATATTTTGGTAAACTCATTTGGGCATGTTCAGGATGTGATGAAATACTTTCTCTTTTTGCTAAAAATGGAAGGAAATCACAGAAAAATAATTACCAACATACACAAAAAAAGAGGGAGAATTTTATATTTAACCATTTCAAGGTTTATGCTGCATAAATCATTCAAACCATTACTCGGGTTGTTTCAATTTTTATGGTGACCACATATCAATTTTTAAACCTTTGAAAGCATAACAGATTTTGTGTATGATACTATTTAAAATCCCAAGTAAAATCTAATCTACCTTAGAAAAACTTCCTTTTTACCTTCAGTTGTATTTCCCAAAAGAAGTGTAGTTTTTTTTCCCCTTTACACTCAAATTGTTTGAGATGTGAAATGAAAAGCTAATTGCATGAATTAAACTTAAACTTAAAACACACATACTCATACAGAAAATCACTCAAGCATGCATTGAAAAGAGAGTCTGTGAACAGAATAAAAATGTTTCCTCTTTTCACTTTTTATTTCCACTCCCTGTAGTTTTGACAGTGCCATTAGTGTTGACACACAAGCATGATCTGGGTGGATTTTCTAGCAGCTATAGTACCATGGTTTTGGAGATTCCTCAATTCTAATAATAATAATGATAGAAAGGCAGATGTGCCAAGCCTTGGGCTGCAAGCTTTCAGTGCATTGTTTAACTATACAACAGCCCTATAGTAATAGATATCGTGATTAGTTCCATTTTACATATGAACAAATGGAGGCACCAGAGGCTTAAATAGTCATTTGACCAAAGTCACAAGGCTAGTAAATGGCAGGACCATGATTCCCACCCTGGCCTCACTGGCTCCAGACCTATGTCTGACCACTGTGGTACACTGCCTCTCAAAACAGAACAAAACAGTAAAGGGAGTTATTATCACATTTGGCCTTTTAACACAGGAGGCAGATTCCTAACAGAAAAAAGGGAGGAAATCTGACTGCTTGCTAAATCTGGTTTACTTAACAAATTACCCATGAAAGTATCAGGTCCACAGAGACGATTATCTGGTCCAAGTTCGGCTTGCAACAGAAGAGACAAACAAATAAATGCAACTTATTTTGCCAAGTAGGATGGCTTCACTGCAGAGTGACATTTCGGCTAAGGGTGGGAGGACATATAGGAAAGAAGTGACCGTAGGTGCCAAGACCTGGAAACGGGAACACAAATGGCTTCAGGAGGGCAGGTGGGGTTAGTCTTCAAAAAGAGTCATCAAAGCACTGATACTAGCCCTACAGATTGAGTATGTGTTACAGGTCAGGTACTGTGCTAAGTATTCACTTTCTCATTTATGCCTCCCTATAAGTTGTGAAACCGAGACCGTGATTACCTCTGCGTCACAGATGAGGACACTGAGACACGTTAAATAACCTTTCTGAGGTCATCATGCCAGACAAGACAGGAACCCAGGCCATCCTGCTCCTAACCATTGTACAATGCAGTCTCCTCTTTTTCTCTTGAAACAGAAAAGAATAAAGAAGTAGTGAGAAAAGACAGAGATACGTTTGTTGTGGGGGAGAAATTATACTTAATGGTGTCTGTTTCTCTATGAAGTTGGAAGCTAGGCTATTTGTCCAAAATGTAGGAGTATGATTGGGTGGGAGACTTGAAGAGAGTTGTAAACATTCAAGAGTAAGTGGATTGCAGAGCAACCATGAGAGTGCAGTTGAGGAAGGAAACCCTATATTTGTAACGGAATCCATCAGTACAGTTTGTTACTCAATGCTGTGTAAACAATGGCAATTGGCCAAGAAGCACTCATACCAGAGTTCACTGAGGAAAATTCTCGGAGACAGGAGACATAGGTCCCCATCTCTTATTTAATTCTACAGCATCAAAGAGACCTAGCCAGGCCAGATTTCAGATTTGAGGAGAAGGATCTGAGCTTTGGGCAGTGGAGCTTTTAAGCTACTTCATTAGAAAGCATCATCCTTCCCCAGGCATAATCAAGGGCCAGGATACAAAAGCTACATATTGTGATGGAACCTTGGCATAAGCCTGTCCTGCAAGCTTAGGGCATGACTGAGGGTCACCGGCTTCTTCCCTAGTGTGATGAGGGGTTCAGGTCTACAATTTTGAGTTACAGTTGTACAATGTGGTGCGCTTTCTGGAGCAGTCACCATGTCAGTGTTCATGGTAATGAAGCACCATGCCCTCCCCTCGCAGCACAGGGAGAGGCTAGGCTCCATGCCTAGCAGTTGACCAGGAATGATTGATTGCACTCAGCACTAGTGCCTAGTCATTTTTCATGGAGCTTTGCAGGAGGCCAAGTCCTTTTCAGGGAGGCCAGACAGCAGGGGGTCAATCTTGGATAAGTTAACCCTTACCTCTTATTCAACTTCTCCCTCAGTCTTGTTGACAGCAAGAGTAGAGAGGGATCTAGTACTAATAGACTCCCATTTTCATTGTCATGTGGTTGTGCAAAAACTGGAGCTGAAATTCACTTACATTCGTCAACTGTTAGTACCATCATTTATTTTATTTTCTGTTTTAAACAGCTTTATTGAAAGATATTTGATATATAATCAACTAAAAATATTTAAATTGTACAATCTGAAACATTTTGACATATGTCCACATCTGTGAAACTAACACAGGATGATGCACAAGTCCATCACCCCCAAAAGTGTTCTCATGCCCTTTTGTAATCCAGCCCAATCTTCACCATAACAGATGTTGGGTGTTCTGATTTGGTCCTTTCATCCTTTTTGTGTTATTATTTAGGTGACTGTGGCTTTGAAAAAGTTACTCAGCTTCCATTTTATCATCTCCATAATAAATATAAAGCTACCTTAAAATGAAAGTATGTTGAGGATTGGTGATTATGAAACAAAGGACAGAAATACAACTGTTATTACTGTAGTAAAAAGTAAAAATGGAACTGACTACATGTTAATTAACCATTAATCTTGACAACAAAAACTTTGGGCCAGTTTCCCACAACAGATTCCATGCTGGCTCTGATGGAATCATTCAGGAAGGAAACTTGTTATGTAGGGCACTTCCAGGCCCATGTACGTTTGCTCCCATCTTGAGTGTCCACAAGTTCATGATAAATTACACTTTTTTTCTTTAGTCCTCAAGAGTCAGTTTAGACCTAGTAAAATAAAAGTAGAATTCTTTCATCTAAGTGCAGGACCAGTGTTTAGAAACCTATCTTTGTACATCAAAAATGATCTATATTTATTTAATGATCCAAGAGGAAAAATAACCTCTGAATCCCATAAAATCTGTTAGTGAGAAGGGGATGAACAAGAAAGCCATATTCTAGCACTTTTAACATGTGCACTACTCAACTATCGGGGCTGATGTAGCCCAGCTGAAGAATGCCTATGTTAAAAATATATCAAATACAAAAATAAATTTAAAAATATTTACAATATATAAGTTGGGCTTATTTCTAAGTCAGACCAGTTTATAAATTGAGCTGTAGTTGTGATCATAAAACTATGCAATCTACTGTATAAAATCGTGATTATCTACCCTAAAGAAATATTGTCTTTAAGCCTTGAAAAAGATGAAACATCTGTTATTCATCTCCACAGAGACAAGAAATTTAAATGGCAGCAAGAAAATTTAAGTTGGATGCATGCAAGAACAATGAGAATAGTTAAACCAATGAGCAGGTTAGGGCAGCTTTTTTATCTCACCAATGACACGGACGTTTTTTCTTAGATGACTTTAGAAACGCCACTTATAGACTTGAGGCTATCTCAGGGCTATGGAGATGATTCTAAATTGGAGGTGGCTTATATTCGTAGGGGATATATTTCAAATGGCAATTTGTACTGCAGACAGAGGTGCATGTTTAAGAATAGGGTACTTACTGACATGAATGAATGTCACAAAACTAAATTTCAGATATCTTTTAGTTTGTGACCCTAAACTTCAGCATCTTTATCAGGACTTGATGCCACCCTTTCAGAATTTGGTTCAGGCTATTTCCACCCTATGTAGAAGAGGAATTACAAACTAAGGAAAGGAGAACCACCTCTTGTGAGTCCAAAGGTATTCTGAGCAGAGTGGCTGCTCCCAGCTTCATCTCTCACTGGTGAAATCAAACAGAAGGAACTGCAAATTCTTTAGGGCCACCTTTAGTGGGTTTTCTCAGTTGGCTGGAAAACCTCAAAGGTGAGGATTTAATTAGGAATTTAACATTGGCTTCGAAAAAGAAGTCACAATATCTAGGTATTTCACACAGGGGAGAAGTCAAGCCACTCACAAAAGAGTTTCCTGCTGAAAATTCTTTAGTGGCAAGGAGTGTGTCTCGCTAATTGGAGTGATGACCAAGAGGACGCCAATGGCCAGCCTTTTGCCCAGGGTGGCTGCCTCCATTAGGAATAGCAATATGCCCTTTTTGTGAGCTCTGAAAGGCGCCCAGTGGGGAGGTCTGAGGAGCTACTGGCCTCCTTTGTGGAGAGGGCAGGTCTGGGCAGGCCTGGGGCCAGCAGGGCTGAGCAGCCACCTGCTGACAGGGCCTTTCTTCCTCGTGAAGGAGTCCAGGGGATTCCATTAGAGAAAGTGCTGCTTCAAGCAAGCCGTAGCCACCTTTAATGATTTCCAGGGAAGGAAATGAGTCTCCCAAACCAATTATGACACTCAATTAGGTTATTTAGGCAGATGAATCCCAAGTGAAATCAGAGGATGGGATGTGTAATTCAATGGCCTGCAACTCTCCTGGCTCCAGGGCCCAGGACTGTCAAGTTAATATTTTGCTAATATTTCCTTAGTACCTTTGTAGTGCAATGCTTAGTGACAGCCCAGTCCTAGGCACAGAGTGAGGACCCAATGAAAAATGGCTGAGTATAAATCTCAATGCCTCTCTTTTCTCTGGGTTTGGTCAGTATCTAAGCACCCACTTGGGTAATCAGGAATGCTTGGTGTACACATTTTATATAATGAAAAAATGTAAACATGTCTAATGTACAATCTTTACATTTCTTCACTGATTCAAATGGTTAAATCACACGGATGTTTTCAATAGTAAAAATGTCCAAATAATTTGTTTTTATATGAACACATGCCCCCTAAGAAAGAGTGCAGGTAAAAAGAAACAAAAAAATAAAAACTTAAATCCATACACAGGAGCTATGCAATTTCTAGAAGACAGGACCCATAACTTGTCTCCGTGTTAAGAGAGCCACAAATAGGGGCGGAGTCTCTGTGTGCAAATGTTGAGACCAGCTTGTCATCAAGCTCTCTTTCCCTAGTGCACAAAATGAAGATTTCCTCATGTTCTGTAGCCCTTTTGAGTCTTTACCCGTGCCTCTGATCCTGACACAGTGCCCAGCCACCACAGGTCCACCACTCCAGGCGCGCTGCAGTTGGTTAAAGGCACCCAGCTAAACGTGCAACAAGTGACTAAAACCCACGCTGAGCCCTGCTCCCCAAGCCATGCTCTCTACTCATTAAATCAAACGCCCCTGAAAAGTGGGCACTTTTTTCTCATTTGCACAAAGGCACTATATGATGTGGCAGAGGCCTTACCGTTGTACTTAGTTGCATTCTTGCAGCTGTCTCTGAACTGCTAACAATACAGCAGCTTCACTGAATGTGCTTGGTAGAGGTCCATCTCTGCAGAGCTGTACCGCAGCAAACCCCAGAAAAAGAGAAAAGAGAATATGCAGAAGGTCAACATCCAAAACAAAAGCTCAGAATTTTCCACACTTGAGGAAACACAAGTTCACAGACACAGGAAGCACAACATACACCAAGAAAGTAAATCAAAAGAAATTCACACCTGGATGTGTTTTACTGAAACTGCAGAACACCAAAGACAAAGGGAAAATCTTAAAAGCAACAGGAAAAGGTGAGCCACAAATTACAAGTACACTCTCCACTGCAAGAAGAAAAGCCAGAAAACAGTGAAATAATATTTTCAAAGTGCTGACAGAAAATAACTGTCAACTTACATTGTCGGCACAACTGTCTTTCAAGCACAAAGGCAAAATAAAGACATTTTTGGCAAACAAAAGTTGAAATCATGGCTAAAAGGTCTTTACTAAAGGAACTTCCAAAGGGTGATTATTAGGAAGAAGGAAAACAAACCCAAGAAGGAAAATCTGAGAGACACAAGAAGAAAAACGAGCAAAGAAATGTTTAAACATGGAGGTAAATCTAAACAACATTGTTTGTACAAAAAGAGTAATAATTTTGAATTTGACAGCTTAAAAAAGACAGAAACACTAAAGATGGGGGAGAGAGTGATTAGAATTAAAATATATTAAGGATCTGTGTATTCTTCTAGAGACAGACTAAGGCATTGATTACTAACTTTGTTAAGCTTAATTCCAAATTTCAAGGGTGATCACTAAAACAACAGAAATAAAATGAACAACTTTCAAACCAATAGAGAGAATAAAATAGAATAAAACATTCCATCAACCCCAACAGGCAAGAAAATAAATGGAAGAAGCATAGAAATTGTGAATCAAATAGAAGAGACAAAATAAGATGGTTAAAAAAAAGCCCAAAATTTATCATTAATCACAGTAACCGTAATTGTACTGAACTTACCATTAAAAATAAGAGTATCCACCTGGATGAAAAATGAAATCCACTGTGAGTTGTTTATAAGTGGTACACCAAAAATACACCTAACAACATGGAACAGTGGGAAATAAAAAGACAGGAAAAACTAACCATGCAAATACTAATCAAAATAGAGTTGGGATAGCTATAATAATAGCGGATGAGATAGACTTTTAGACAAAAAGCCATTCTTATGGATAGAGTGTCCCAACATAACGACAAAAGTTTCAACTCCCCAGGAAGATACAGCAATTCTAAAATTGCATATAACTAATAAAATAGCTTCAAATGATATAAATCAAAAGTTGGTAGAACCATAGAGGGAAAGGGACAAATACTTTCTCATACTGGGAAATTTCAACACACCTCTTTCAATTCTCGATAGGTCAAAGAGATTAAAAAAAACTGGTAGAGATATAATGGCATTTTGTTGTGCAATACTTTGATTTTTAAAAATCAGAAATATAAATAACTGCCGCTCTGAACATAAAGATTTGATCTAATCCAAGTAAAAAGCAAAAGAACCTTATGCTTTATTTAAGCTGAGAAGCCTCGTGGTTGCTGTATGTATAATTTCCAATAGGCATTTTGAAAACAAAATTATTTAGAGCTCTTCTATGTTACTAACTTAATTTCATCGACTGATCTAGTGAAACCCACACGGTTTAAATCTTAACATAGAATATTTGAACAATACAATTCACAAATTTGACTTATTGAACATATAGAAAAATCTGTACCTAATAACTTAAGAATACATATTCTTCTGAAGAACTCAGGGAATATTTATGACAAATGACCAAATGTAGGTCATAGAGCAATTCTCCGGAAATTTCTAACAAACGGTATCTGACCACAATAGAAGCAACAAATTAATCTACTTCATGTGAAGCAGAACAATAAAAGGAACCTAGGAATAAATAACACTAGCAGCAGATATTTATGTGTTTATTTTTTCCCAGACCTGTTTATACATACTTTACATATTAATTCATTTACTACTTACAATAGCCCTTTGAAGTAAGCATAATTATTATCGCCATTTTAAAGATGAAGAAACGGAGGTACAGAGAGGTTATCTAAGTTTACACAGCTGGTAAATGGCAGAATTCAAACCCAGGCAGTCTGGTGCCACATTCCACTCTCTTAGCCCATTTTCTTTACTACTTCTCAAAAGACATGCAAGATCTTTCTGGGGAAATTCATAAAGCTTTATTGAAAGACATTCAGAACTAACATATCAGTGGATATACTACATTTCTGATTAGGAAGACCCAAATCATTGATATCAATTGTCCCCCCAAATTTTTCCCTAAATTCAATACAATTTTAATCAAAATATCAAGTTGCTTCCAGGAATTCAACAAAGTGATGCTAAAATTTACGTGACAAAAATAAATGCTCAATAATGCTAAGACATTCCTGGAGAAGAATAAGATGAGATGACTTTTGCTCCACTCTGTGCTCTCTTAACAACCAGTTTGTTCTATCAGTTATGCCAATTATTCCTATGCCAACTGATAGTTTTAAAAATTATTGTTCATAGAGTGATTTAGGGATCATGATATATGCCTTTTTGTGACAAGCCCGCCTTGACTATTAAACCAGCCCGCGATACCCATAGTTGACCAGTGGATACACAGTGGTATTTGAGGCAATCATCCTGAAACCTCTTTACTTGTTTCAAACCTGCTCCCAAGTGAACGCAGTTTCCATTCAGTACTCCCTCATTCACAGTCTCACACCTGCTCAGTGGACCCAGCATTTGCATCCGGGCTCGAAGTTGAACTCTCAGTGCCTCTGCAGGCATTGGCTTCCAAACTTCCCACCAGCTTTCCCTGCAGTTCTCTACCTTAGAAAGGCAGCTCTACCCTATTCTCCCCTGGAACAAGACCCTGACCCAGGCCTCAGGTTGGACTTTCCCCTGGCCTGCCAAATCCCAGAGGTGAGTTTCAGACAAAACTCAGTCACAGACCAATCCCCCCAACCCCTGCCCTGCAAGATGAGGAACTCCCAAATGGGAAAAATTTGTGTTGGTGGGATTTCAGGGCAGGGGAGAGATCAAAGGTGATCTGTTTTGGAGCTGTATACCTATGCTTAAAAATATGCCCTTAGTTTCTCATTGTTGTTCACCGTTTAAATCACTATCTAAACTGGAAGCCTAATAAGGAAAGGTAGTAACTTTGAACTTCTGAGAGTGTAATATGAAAAGTTAGTTCTCTATTTATAAATAGGAAAACACTCTTTTTATGGTTAAGATCTAGCCATAGTTACTCTTTCACTCAGGAATTTGTCTAATTATTTGCTGGACTGAGGAAGAAAACTACCTTCTCCCTAAACAAGAGAACAATATTATTCAGCACTTATATGTTGGTGTTCAATCTTGGCTGTACCTTGTAATCACCTAGGGGGCTTTCAAAAAAAGTACCATTGTCTGGGTCCCATGCCCAGAGATTCTGACTTAAGTGATCTGTCATTATCGGGAAGTACACTTAAATATAGATAAGGACCTGCTGAGCAACCCAAATTTCCCACTCTTGAGCCATTCCGCTCCTACTTAAAGACATAGCCAAGGCCTAATCTCTAGGATCAATCTTGTTCTTAAAATAAATATTAATTTGGGCTGGCCATTGACGTAGTGTTTAATTTTGTGTGCTCTGCTTCGGTGGCCCGGGGTTCATGAGTTTAGATGCCAGGCACAGACCTACACACCGTTCATCAAGCCAAGCTGAGGCAGCATCCCACATACGAAAAATAGAGGAATATTGGCACAGTTGTTAGCTTGGGACAATCTTCCTCAAGCAAAAAGAGGAAGATTGGCAACAGCTGTTAGCTCAGGGCCAGTCTTCCCCAACAAAAAATAAATTAAATAAATAAATAAATATTAAAAGTTTGCCCAGTGCATCCATCAGCCTCGCCCCCTGGATCTAGTAACTGGGCTCTTGCCTTATGCCTGTGGACCAAGGTACTGACATGTTCCCTACTCCAGTAAAGATGAGCATAAAGCATGGGCAGTGAGATCCAAGTCTTGGATTGAAATTCCTTCTCTGTCCCACGTATCCTTGTGACTTTGGGCAAGTCAGTTAACCCCCTGAGTCTCAATCTCCACATTTATAAAATGTGAAAAATAAAACCTATATTTCAAGGCTGTAGTGAGGAATGAAGAAGATAATAAATATAAAAAGCTGGCATAACACCCAGACCATAGTAGGTGTTCATCAATGAAGAGTAGATGTAGTGTAGTTATTATTGATATTAACGTAATGAATGTTATTACCTGGTACTCCTGAAATTAATTATATATAATTATATAATTATAATTATATAATGGGATAATTATATAATTAATTATCCCATGGCCATAGTAAACTTGGAACTTTCTGTGCAGTAACAAAGCTATTGCCAGCCTTTTCCTTCAAAGTATAATAATTTAATCTTAGGATACTTTAGGTTTTGGATGTCTGAATGTTATAGCTGGAGGTTCATGCAGGGGTACTCCTGTTCCAATGGAGTAAGAGCGTTGCTTTTACTCTTTCAAAATTAGCTTGAATTTTGCCATTGAAACCCATTCTTTCAGCCTCACCTCAACCACCAACATGTATACCCCAACCTCCCTGATGCCTAGGGCTTGCCTTCCAGAACTTCAGCCTGGTACCCACAGTCAGAACCCACTTCTGCTACACTCCACTTCCTGGATACACTGAAGGTTTTGTCAATGCAAAGGCTATGCCAATTCAGATCCCTGCAGCTCATCCACCTCAGGGCCATTCCAGATCACTCTGTGGCCTCAAAAAGTATGCTCTCTCAGTCACCAGGTCTCCAATCTTCTCCTTTCTGGCCCATCTTGCCATATCCATGGCAACCTATGTTATGACTTCTGTCAAATAAAAAGCATAATGTTAACACATTAATTTGTGCATCATCAACTCCACACAATTGGTTTAAAAATTGGGCACAAGGGTGAGAAAAACCTTTCCAGTTTCCTAAAAGGGACCACAGCTTAACCCAAAGCCACAAACTTGGTGGGGCCAGAAGCTCATTTATCCCAATCATTGCATAATCAACATAGATAAGGAGGCCTAATTCCCTTGAGAGATTTTCAAGGTCCTCCTTACAGTGTGTTTCCCTTACTATTGTGGTTCTAAACTATGGCCAGGCTTCAAGACCAAATTATAGCCTTTGGTGGCTGGTTTCAGTCTGGTGGTTAGGGCAATGAATTTGGAGTCAGGAATCCTGGAGTCTCAGCCAACTATTCCCTGGGTAACCACAAGCAAGTTAGCTGCCCTTGTCTCAGTTTTTCTATCAGTCAAATGGGGTAATTTTTCCTTTCTTCCAGCTACCTCAAAGGCACGTGTTATGACAATTAATTATCCCATGGCCATAGTAAACTTGGAACTTTCTGTGCAGTAACAAAGCTATTGCCAGCCTTTTCCTTCAAAGTATAATAATTTAATCTTAGGATACTTTAGGTTTTGGATGTCTGAATGTTATAGCTGGAGGTTCATGCAGAGGTATTTTTCTCTAGGGTTACTGAGCCACATACGCAATTGCCTTAGTGCTAGCTGATGGAGGCAGCAGCATCCTCCAAAACGTTAAACCAAAACGCCTGGATTCAGCTCAAGAGAACAGCTTTGTTAAATCACATTGGTGGCTTTCTTTAGTCCCAAATGCCCAGGCTTCCCCATGATATAAGCATCTGATACCATTTAAAGAATATTCTAAAGAATATAATTTGGTATCCACAGGTAAACAAGCCCTTGTGAAAAGCTTCCCATCTCTGATTCTGAATGTCCTTGTGTAACACCACTGTATTTCTTTATTTGCCATGTTTCTATTATTTTTAGTTCTAAAGGGATCCTTTTTTCTGCACTCCATGTTTTAATATTTTAACACTGAGAAATTCTATTAGCTCCTTGCATACAAGTATTAACAGACGTACGAAGGTGAGAATCCACTTACAAATATTCCTTTTAGAGTAGCTTTGAGAAAGAAATAACTTTAAGCTTGAGTTCTTATAGTTGATAAAAGTGATACACATTGGGAAAAGAAAAAATTATATAGTTAGCAGATATGTTACTTTTAAAGGAATTTAAACAAATTGTTATTCACATTATTGACTTTTCCTCTTTAATATTTTGTATGCATGTCACTTCTGAATAAGAATGTAAACTTTGACAGTTTAGCAGAATATTAAAGTGTCACCACATAATATAGACTATGAACACATTCTATGCTATTTTCTAGAATCAGCTGACAACTTAAACAGAAAAAAAACTCATACTCATTCTTTCTTGGTGTAAATAAAATTATAGTACTGATGATTTTAGCCAGTTAAGAGTCCACAACTAAAAGGGACTCAAAAAAGTTCTGAACTGCATATACACTAGATATGGGAGATTAATTAGCTTTGAACCCATATGGTATAATGGAAAGATTAGTCATCAATTAGAAATTCAGCTTCGCAGGTTCTGGTTCAAGTCTGTATGACTTCAAAGTCTCATCTCGGTTCTACCACTACCTCTCTTTGCCACTTTGGGTGGATCTTTTCATATTTTTGGGACCCAGTTTTCTGATTGTCAAGGGCTGAATTGTGTCTCTCCCTTACCCCACCCAAAATAAAAAGATATGTTGAAATCCTAACCGTCAGTACCTTAGAATGGGAAAATATTTGGAAATAGAGCCTTTGCAAATGTGATTAGTTAAGATGAGGTCATACTGGAGTAAGGCAAGCAACTGATCCAATATGACTGGTGTCCTTATAAGACAATCACAGAGACACACAGGGAGACTGCCATGTGACAATGAAGGCAGAGATTGGACTTATGAGGCTGCAAGCCAAGGAATGCCAAAGATTGCCAGCAAACCACTAGAAGCTGGGAAGAGGCAAGGAAGGAATCCCCTACAGGTTTCAGAGGAAAAACGACCCCACGCACACCTTGATTTGAGATTTCCAGCCTCCAGAACTGTGAGACAATTTTTGCTGGTTTGAGCCACTAGTTTGGGGTACTTTGTTACAGCAGCCCAAAGAAACTAAAACACAATCTTTAACTTGAGAGGGCTTGACTCTGAAAGCCTCATATATAAATATATTTTTATTACTCAAAGTCAGGGTCAACATACTTTTTCTGTAAAGGGCCAAATAATAGATATTTTAGGACTTGTAGGTCATGCAGTCTCTGTCGCAAATACTCAATTCTGCCAATGGACAGCTGTCATAGACATGTAAATAAATGAGTGTGGCTGTGTTCCAATAAAACTTTAGTTATGGACACTAAAATCTGAATTTCATATGATTTTCCTATGTTACAATATATTATTGTTTTTAAAAACTGTTTCCGCACCATTTAAAAACATACAAACCATTCTCAGCTCCCAGGCCACACAAAAACAGATGGGGCCAGATTTGGTCTGTAGGCTGCAGTTTGCTGAACCCTGTTCCAAGTTGTTGACATAAGTTCAACTGACTTGGTAGAAAGCATGATAGAAAAGCAATACGCAGCCTTTTACCCAAGGCACATGAGCTAGGCAGCCTGATTTTCTGTGGATGATAATAATTGTATTCATGGAGATATATCTCTCTATATTAAAAATATTTTTTATAAAACCACCTGAGAATCACATTTTAAAATGCATAATAGAGTAGTAGTCTTAAAAACTCCATTTCGTTACTTTGTCTCTTTACTTTAGTGGTCAAAGTTGGTTTAATAGTAGAACAAATATTAATAATGAAAACTATCACCATTTACTGAGCACTTACAGAGTGCCAAGCACTCTGCTAAATGCTGTATGCAATTATATCATTAATCCTACAATAACCCCACAAGTTACATAGGTCTATATCTGCTTTACAGATAAGGCTTAGAAGGATTAAGTAATGTGCCTGAGGCCACACAGCTAGTACATAAGCAAGCCAGGAATGAATCGGGTGATCCTGACTCCAAGGTTCATAATTTAAGCCACTTTATACACTGTTGCTAATTTCTTGTTAAGGTTAATTTCAAATGTTCAATTTCCAAACAAATATTGTAATTTACTAAAATAAATTATAACTAATAACAAAACCTATAATTTTATCAATACTAAATAATAACCAGTTAATCAAATATACAATTCATGATAACAACAAAGAATGAAGAAAAATGTACTACATTCTACTCATTAAATTAGATCAAATATAACACTTGATTTCTTTGCCTCAAATACTAGAATTACATGAGCAAATGGTCCAGCCTTAGTCTTAAAAAAACTTAGCTCTGGGGAAACATAGAGTGTAATGTAAAACTAGATACTGTTGTATAACATACTCTTTTCTTACTACCCAGTGAAAGAGAAGGTAGGGGAAAAACCCTAACCTGTTGATAGCACATGTGATTAACTTCCTCACTCAAGTGTATTGACAGATGGCAGAAAAGAGAAGAAAGGATAGACATGCCAGGGAAATGGAGGATGGTGTAATCAAATACAAAACCATCTGGATCCTGTCCTTCTGTGAGCCAGTGTTTGTGTTTAAGTTAAACCTTTTGTATCATCACCTGATAGATCACAGACCAAATTTCTAACCTGAAGCATTCTTTCGGCAAGCACAAAGTGGCAAAGTATTCTTTGAGGAAATTATACACTTCGTTTATATAAAGGTTAAGTCAATGAAATCATTTAAATGGCAGAACAAGATTTGAAGTCTTAACCTCCAAGGATGCCATCATGCCTGGTACACAGAGAGCATACAAGATACCCAACATAAAATGTCCACAGAGTAGAAACCTAGCAATCTGCTTTGTGTTACTTTCTAATAAATGTCAATGAGTAAAGTGTTTATAATTTGAAATATAGTGGGGGGGAATCCAGTAGCTTGCCACATGGAAATACATCCTCCTTGTCGATTCCAGGAAAATGTCAAATCAGTACAACTGTTCCAAGACTCTTGGTCTTCACTGCTGCATTGACAAGCTGCACGTGCTGTGTTTTTAGCATAACGAGCTGCATTTGTGGTGGGCTGTATCCAATGGCTCAGTAAGAATAGCAGGGCCCACAAATTTCAATGAATTCAATATTCACATCTATTTTGCAGTTGTGCAAATTAAGACACATGGAATAAACAACTTGCTTCAAAACAAGTTAGAATTAGAAGTCAGCAATAAGATTCAAGTCCAGCTTCAGTGTCTTCTATTTACCATCTCTGGGATGGCTTAATTTTGGTTTCATTGTTCAATGATGGCTATATAGAATCAGTTCTCACTTTCAAAGCTACAACAGAATTATGGAACTCTCACTACAGCTTATTGGAAACCAGCTTTCTTCCATTTAATTTGGGTCAACTGACCTTTAATAAGGACTTTACTAGATCTGTAGGTGAAAAGGCTAAATAAAGACAGCCCTTACCCATCAGGACTTGAGATTCTAACGAAGGGGGAAAAAGACTCCCCAAAGCAGACAATTTCAATTAAATGAAGCTACAGGATAAGATAAAGGTATTGAGTGCAATGGGAAGCTGGAGGAGGGGCACTGAGCCCAAGTGGGAGTCCAAAAAAGGCTTCCAGGAGGGGATGATGTCTAAAATGAATCCTGAAGGGTAATGAGGATTTAGCCAATTGAAGAAAGGAGGTAAAAGCATCCCAGGGGAAACTGAAAGAGTAAATCCAAGAAACAGAAAACATCACAGGATATACTGGGAGAGCATGCTACAAGGAGAGAAAGCAGAACTACTAAGATGAAAACTGCAATTCATGGCCTTCCTGAATGGGGAAAATTAAGTGTCTAGACAACATTATCAAAAGCTTTAAATTTCACAGTGTAAACTGTAACTGAGAAACCTACTGTTATTATATGATGCCCATACGAGGATGGAGAATTTAGTCCTATAACCATCTTTTATAAAAAATGGATTTATTTCTAGAAAAGCTAGTTGGTGACATGGCTCATGCCTGTTCTCAGGTCAGTGCCCTCACTGAGTGAAAGCTTGCTGTGAATCCAGCTAAGACAAATAGAAACTCAATGGTCTCTCAAGGATAATTCCCTGAAAATTATTTACTGAACATCCTGCACACCCAGCGTTTCTTCCCAGGGCTTCTATGAGGTACTTTGCACTTCTATCCCAGAGTCACTTGCTACAAGGAAAGAACAAGAGTAGGCAGGAAACCAAGAGCAGTGCCCTCTCTGCCCCAAGGTCATCACTGGTTACCTAGTTGTGGAATTTGGCAGGCAGCCACCCCAAAATTTGGAGGGAACAACCTCCATTATTAAAATAAATTCAGATCCACCCAGGTTTTAGCCTTGAGGGAAGATGCTCTACGTCGGGAAAGGTAATTGTCCAAGAACCTCCAGCTGCATCCCCATTGAGTTTTTGTTCTCCTCATTTCTATGCTTTGATGATGGGTATCACCACCCCCTAGATGGTGCCTCTATGACTTGGGCACTAGAGTGATACACGTTCTCCAACTGCACAGGCTGAAAGTTTCAAAAACACCTAGAATAAAAGAACAACAACAACACTGGAAGGAGAGTCTTTAGTTAAACTAACAAAGCGCTGTTTTCTCACCAACCAAAATTTGATTCTTAGAGTAAATACTAACTCCAAAAGGAAACACAACTTCATTAGCACCCTACACTCATTCCTTCTTCCTGTCCTCTGACCTGTCCCTGTGAGATGCAATAACACTTTGTCTTCTAAAGGGTCAGGTCCCTGGTCACCAAGGCCATTCCTGGCCAAGACCAAGAAAACATGTTCAATCTGCATTCGAGTATAGAAGTTAAATAGGCTCTGAGTCAGACTGCCTGGTTTTGAACACCAGCTCCATCACTCACTGGCTATGTGATCTTAAGCAAATTACTTAGCCTCTTTGAGTCTGTTTCCTCATCTGTAGGATGAGAATAATAATTGTACTTAGAATTAAATGAGAAAATGCATCCACTATATTTATCACACATAGTATATGATTAATAATTATTAGTAGTTATCTGTTTCCCATCTAGGACTCTAAAATTTGGAAGCCATATTTTTGCATAAAAGACGACTTTCCACTGAACTATGTTAACTGGAACAATAAATGGTGTCACTCTTCAAGTATGCGCCTGCTACATAGCTACCAGAGGTGGTATGATCTCTTACGACCCAATGGTACAGCAATATGCTAACCATAATAACCTCTGGAACTTCCTCCAGGCTGTTCTCTGCCTAGAATGCTCTAGCTCCCCTCTCGCTCCCACACTCTTTAAGGTGGACATGACTAATCCACCTCAACAATACACTGCTCTCCACTCCTTCCTGAGCATCCCAGCCCTTTGCAGTTAGGTAGGGCTGTGAACTCAGTGCAGGTTAATGGTCTGTCAACAGTGGAGAAAAGCACTGCATAACCTTCCCCCTTGCTCTTCCCTTTTGGTGGAGAATATGGCGGCCATGTGTGGAGATGGGGGTCTATTTGATGGACCTGAGTCACCGACAGAGTACAGCTGTCCCAAAGAACAGACTTTGTGTAAGCAAGAGACAAACTTTCAAGTGTTAAACCGCCATGATTTCGGGGCTGCTTCTCACCAAAGCTTCAGCCTGGCCCATCCTGAATAATATACTGCACTTACACCTCACCCCTATTCCAGCCTTACTTCCCCAACCTTGACCCCCACCTCTCCATCTACCTGTCTGACAGGTTTCTTGTGAATCTTCACATCACGACTCATCTGTTCCTCAGAGAAGCCTGAGTCATCCTTTCTTAAGTAGGTCCCACCCTTGCTCTTCTCTATTATTGAGACCTTTTTTCCTTTTAAAGTTATTTCCCTCATAATTCATAATTATATATTTTATACATCTGTCCACTTATTTTTTTCCTCATCTCCACCAGTAGACTGTAAGAAACGAAAGGAATCTATAAGATCATCTAGGTTTTACTTACAAATAAATAGATAAATTAGGACTTAGAATATCAGTAGGTCTTAGAATGGTGTATTTTTTTAATGAACATTTATCCATCAAAAGAAGCATATATAAAGCAGAAGGAAGTTTGTTCTTTCATAATATGGACAAGGACATTAGGAGAAAGACAAGTTCCACTAGACTATGAGCCGGGCCAGAAATTTGCATAGAGACTTGACTACGAAAAAGTTCTGTACACAGAAGAAACTCACAGGCATAAAAAACTTCACATCTAAGAGGAAAATCTGCAGAAAGTCTTGAGCAAGAACCCCAAGCCAGAATTGCCATTATACTCTCTTCCATTCTGGTAATCCTGTCCACAAGCACTAGCTTTTCCTCACAGTGGGAAGGAGTCGGGACAGGGTCACGTGGAAAGCTCTGGATCTTATAGGAGCTTGAGGACACAGCGCCTCACCCGACCCTGGGAGATTATATTGTGGATTGTAAGGGCCATTTCTTTGCTATTTATGGGTAGGGCTATTCCAAAAAAAAAGGAAAGAAAGAAATGAAGCAAAAAAGGAAAAGGTAAAAAGTGAAAAAGTAAATACGTTTCTATCTATAAGAGCGGAGATAATAAAAATTGGGGAACCTTTCTTCTTTCTCTAGAGAAAATTGTCTTCTGCACTCCGTGTAGGGCAGACTACAAAGAATCAAAAGGAATAACGAATTCACATTACCTTTTGAGTATTTCACTATGCACTTTCACCTGAGATTCTTCCTTTCCTGGGTCATCCATTTCTGCCATGACTTCTACGCACAGAGAAAAGGGCATGCACTAAAACACTGGGTCAGGAAAACTAGTCACCTAAGAGCCTTTAGTTATAACGCTTTTTATGTTGCTCTCTTTATAGCAGTTTTGTACAGGAGCTAGGACTAGATAATACCTCATCTAGGTAAAAATAGCAGATACTAAGTCCTATGCCAGACACTTATCATTTTGTAGTTATCCACACCCACTCTCTCCACACATACCTACCTTCCTAACAGCACCCCAGTCTTCCCTTGGGAATAATTCAAGTGGTGAGTAGTCTTAGTGGGAGGGCACTAAGTGGCATCTCTCATTGCCATTTCCCACTTCAGAAGCGGGGAGGCTGCTCCTTCCTCCACTAACTCCCTGGTACACCCATGGGCCAGGCAAACAAATATCATTCCTGGGACTGTAAATCCTGAGTGAGTGATGCAAAGGAAGAGGGCGCAGGCAGAGGTCAAATCCACTGCAGCGGCACTTGAGGCTTGAAGACCAGGCAGCTCCTGAGTTGAAACTTTGGTTAACTAAGGTCCTGATGCCAGAGATGTTCCAGCTCTTGTCACTTTTTCAGATTCTTGCAGCCTCCAATATCCTGCCAATGAATTCTCCTTTGGCTTAAGACACTCAGGGTTGGTTTCTGTTGCCAGCAACTAAGAACTCAGACCAGGGCTGCTATACACAGCTACGTAAGTTTTACTTTGTATGAGAGAACACAACAAAAGAAACCACAGGGGTTAAAATCCAGTCTGTTCTCCACTTGCCAAGCTCATGGGGCCATATTTTAGGGGAGGAAGGGGTAGCATTTTCCAATTTCCACAGATGCATTGCATAGGCAGGCAGTGGTCCTATCCCTGACTGACAGATTCCCATTTTTCAGTTGTAAAACAGAGTCCTAGAGAGTAAGTCATTGACATATAAGCTATGATTACAGTAATGCAGTGATATTGCATTGGGCTATTCTGCTGCTTTTCTCTTTGCCTATAGGTTAAACCATTTATTTATTCCTGCAAGGAAAATGTGAAAGGAGAAGGAATGTCCTCATAACAATTCATCCTTCTATGATAGGGCCTATCACAGTTGGAAGTACCTATAATGTGCCTACAAGTATTAAAAAGGTTGAAATTTTAATTTAAAAGATATTTGTAAATATCTAACATTCTGTGCTATGCTACAGTTTTTAATAGTTAACCCTTTATATTCATCATCACTGGCATAAAAACAACTCAAAGAACTCAAGAACTTCCCAAGTATCTTTAAATTCCTGCAAGCTAGATTTTTCCCAATTTTATAGAGAGATATAACGGAAAGGGAAAGATCTCAAATTATGCTGCCAAAGTTGTAATCCAATCTCTTCAGTTTTCCTGTGATTGTTTTACATTTCCCACGTCTTTCTCCCAATTTCGATCATAAATTTATCCAGAAGGTCTGTGGGCTAGTATATGTCCCATGCTTAGCATATGAATGGCATTTATTGTTAAAAAGGAAATTAGAGCATCACTGCTCCTCTCCTCAGGAACCTGACAGCTAAGCGTCTTTTCCTTTACGAAGTTTCCTTTCACCGTATTAAGTCCTCCGGTCTTCCTTTCATGTTACCTTAAGATGCTGCTCAAAATCTTTTGTTCCTACTTCCCCTCCTCATAAAAGAAAATTAGATTTGTTTTCAGGCCTTAATCCTGCTAAGATAAAGTGAATCAGCTCTGTTTTCATCACTGTCCAGTTGTTCCATCAATCACTGAGGGGAATCACCAAAAGCAATCAGCGAACAAGGTCAACAGCACTCAGCAGAGGGCCAGCACGATGGTACTTTAACAGATCAAAATGAAGACTGGAAAAAGATGACAGTGCTTCACAGCCCTAAGAGGCCCAGGACGGCTTCTTAGGAAGTCACCTCTAAATGGGAAGAGAAAAGATAAGCAAGAGAAGGGAATTATATTTATCGCGTAACAGGTCTCCTGATTCGAAGCTTGTTAATGTAACTAAGAGCTAAAAAGTTAATTGGGGGGTTAGGATCATCATTTCTCAGTACAATGACTCAGGTTGTGAACTTTGAGACAAGGAGCCTAAACTTTCACAGTTCTTCTCTAGCAATTTGTGTTGTCACATCCAATGAAGAATTGCAGAATCCTTTACAAACAGACAAAGATATCAGTTGGGGTTAACCAGTTGTAAGCAACAGAAACCAACTTTGATTAACTCAAGCAAAAAGGGAATTTAGTGGAAGGAAGTGAGAGTTACGAGAATCAAAGATGAGGCTGAAGTGCCAGGCTTGAAAAAGATAGGATCCAAGATGATCTAATGGGCAGAGAGTCTCAGAAGCAGGAACTATTCAGTAGTCAGGACTGAAGGAATTCTGACAGTTTTCTCATCTTTGTATCTCTCTGCTTGAGAGAGAAAGTTCCAGGGCAAAGAGTCTAATTAGCCTAGAATTGGCCTATGCTTTCACTTCTTTGGTTAGGGCTAGACAGGCGACCTTGATTTTGGCCCCATGAATACTGCAGAAAAATGAAGGTGGGGCAGGTGGGGGTGGAATATGGAGGTGGTGGTGTTAATTACCCATAAGGAAATCTGCGTGCTGTTATCAACATAAGGGGGGATGCATCCTGGATGGCCAAGATGAAACCAATGTCCACTATGGTGTTAAAATAGAAATTGTTTTAATCCTAAAGGCCAGGAGCCATCAATTTACATTAATACGGCATATAGCCCATGTAGATTTTTCATATGTAAGCTAATAACCTAGTTTTAGTAAATAATACATTACCTAATGCATGGTAGCTGCTCAATAAATATCTTTTGAATGGATGAACTTCTTCTCTAATGTTATTTGTTCTCTTCCTTTCCTTTATGCCATTTATATTTCCTAATATTTAACAAATATTCATTATTTGAGATTGATGAAATGGAATGCTAAAAGAGAAAATTCACTGCAGTGGAAAGAGTACTAGAAGAGAATCTTATCTTGCTTCTGCCCAATGGTGACCTTGGGGACAGGTCATAACCACTTTGGGCTTATTTCTTCGTCTGTAAAATGAAGTGGTAGCGGTAGATGCTCTTTAAGAATCTGTCCTATTCTCTAAGTCTAACATCATGGTCACAAATATATAGATGACAGAGACTCAGCAAACTTAGAAAAAAATGTTTATAATTTTCACAGTATGAAGTGGCTGTACCCTGAATCTGGACAGAAAGTAAAACCTAACTTACTTGGTAGTATTTAGGAGAAATTGCCAATATTGCAGAAAATCTAGATCACTGTTATCAAACTTTAAAAGGAAGGCAGCAGAATCAATTTTTCAAATGAAATCTTACATTGAATCCCAATGTCTAAAACAAATAAAGGTCAAAAAACTCTGACTGAAACAAAGAGCGACATGTGGGCCCCCATCCTCACACCTTCTCCCACAGGCTCCTGGGAGCACCAGTTGACATCACTCATGCAATTCCTGACTGAGTACCCCTAGACTTTCTGCGCCTTGTGATAGTTCTAAAATGAGATTACCAATTTCATTCAAACAGGAAAAATTAAGAAAAAACTTTCCATGGAAAAGGAAAAATATATATACTTTCTTTAAATGGCGTTAAAAAGACTTAGATCATTTTTTAGTCTATCCACATTTTAATTTGAAAAATAAAATCTAACAGCAATTAATTAATCCTTTGTACTACTAACAACTAGTAATATGTAGACTATTGTATCAAACAGTGAAAATTTAGCTTCCAAAACATTTTTACTATACTTATTTAACAAGCTAAATTGTAAAATATGAAGAAATCTCTTCGATAAATAGCATTTAAAATTTTGCTTATAATTTTGATAAATTTTAGCAAGACATCCTCCTCTTATATGATTTTTCCTACAGTTCTGCCTCAGAGGAAAGATACATATGTCTCCAAAGCCAAAGTAATTGAGCACATGTCCCTTTTTTAATTGCCAAAAGGGAAATTACTAAAAAATATTTAATGACAAACATAAACTGTCATCTTTGTGTTAATGATAGTGACCTACTCAGCCTTGGCAAAGAGAAGCAATTGCTTTTTTCATAAAATCAGTGTTCTGTCTATTCCTCTACCTGGAAATATTATCATCAAAATCATTAAGTCATATCCTATTAACTTGCACCGTAGATTTCTACATATAAATGCTAACCATGAGTCTTTGAGTAACAGGTTTTCAAAATTCAAACATCCTTATTAAAGTCATCTTTATTTACTTATTAACACTAATGTAGACAAAAGCACATCATTTTACCTTAAATAAGGGATTAATCTTGAAAATATAAACAAGATTCATGTGATCAATTTATTGAACAGTTACTGAACTTCGCTGATACCATATTTTGGTCAAAGTAAAAAGTTATTAAGATTTTTGTGCAAGACATTTTCAGTGCAGATAATAAAAAAGTATATTTCATAGTCATTGGTGATCCTACTGACCTCTCTTGGCAGAACATAAGGTTTGAATTGTCTAGGTACTATCAATTGGATGGCATGGCTCATTATAAGGATTTGTGCCTTATAACCAAGAAGGCAGGCAAAAGTCATCTCTCATTGTTAAAAAATGTCTCTACTTCCTGGTCTCTGCAGATTCTGTCAATTCTTCTCCTGATCTCCTGATCAATGGTTTTAAGATTCACTTTATAGTAAATATTTAAGACACGCCATGTATAGCCTAGGGATGTGTAGATGCTGTTGGTACCCTGCCCTTATCCCTGTATCACGTACCATTTCCAGGCATCACAGTTTCACTTCTAACCACCAGCAGCTATGATTCTGCCTGAAGGCTTTCTCTGGCAGCCAGTATCTACTCTGCATGTACGTGGGACAGACCAGAAGTTACTAGGGAGTTAACAATTTCCTCTGTCAGAGTAACCCTCAATGACTGGCTGAAGTTGGTGGATAAATACCCTGGCCCCCAAACTCTTGGTTCGGACAACACTGAGGTATGTTGTATATGGCTCCCCAGAGTTCCCAAGTAGAATTAAGGTCTAATTGCCCACAGTGGTAACTCATTTGATACACTCTTTATTAGCTTCCCTCTATTTCTTGCCTCACTTCCTCAATCCCCTATCACCTCTGTAATAAACTATGCATGTTCAAATCTTTCTCTCTAGGTGTGCTTCAGAGGGAACTCAAACTAAGGCAAGAAGGTATAAAGATGAATACAAATGGTGTTCTACCTTCAAAGAACTCACAATCTAAAACAGGAGACTAATAATAAACAAAACAAACAACAAAAACAATAACCAAGAGGAAAAATATATGATACTACATTGTAAATAAAGGTGTGCTAGCACAGGTGAAGATAGTAATCTGGAGTTTTAAATGTTCTGTGCACCATTGGAATGTCAGTTATGGTCCTTCCTGTAACTCTCAATATTACTTTCATTGGGAAAAAGCTGCAAGACTACCTCTAACAGTCACCTTAATCTAAGATGTCATCCTACCTTGTTGCCATCACTGATACTGTTCTAATAGTTCCTTAATAATAGACTGTAGCCAAAAGGTGATGAAGAGGGTAGGAGTATAAACTTCATTCAATTCCATGACAGCTATGGAACAATAGGAAGAGGAAACCAGAGTAAGAATACAGTGATTCCATTTTACAAGTGAATTCAAACTATGGCTATTATAAAATGAAATTTATCCTTGCATTAATCTTTTGGACAGTCCACTAACTCCCAAGGCTAACGTATAGAGAACAAAACCAAATCAATATTCTGGCAGTTGCTCATCACTGGTTTCTAATACACAGTGAGGTGATCATTTGCAATGTAACATTAATGAAAAAATCAATTATTGCTGCAGAGCATTTTTTAGAAGGTAACGTTTTGTGGAGTGACTGGGTGGATACCTTAGACTGAGTGATCAGACAAGGCCTAACTTGAGAGGATGAAGAGGGCAAACATGCTTGGGAAATCTAGTACAAAGTCCCCTGGCATGTTCAAGCAACTGAGTGAGTTTAATCACTTCTGCTTAGGTGATTTAGCTTTGATTTACTCTTCAGAAGTAACCAAAACATGACATTATTGAAAATCAAGTGATATAAGCTGAGATAAGCAGAAGCCAGATCATGTTGGGTTTTATACGCAGTTTAGAGTTTATGCTGCTTCAAGAAGCTCCTGATGGAATTTAAGGAAGGGGGTGACATGATCCAAATTTTATAAAGATCCCTGATTTTTTTCAGAATAGATTGTAGGGCAGAAAAAGTAGAAGTAGGGATGAGTTAGGTGATCATTGAAGTAAACCCCAATGAACGATGGTGGTGTCTTGGACTAAGATACTATTAAGTGGCAGTATATAGATTCTGGATGTTATCAGTTAAGATGGTTCAGGGTGCAAGTAACCAAATACCCAACCTAAGATGTCTTTTTTTTTTTTTTAAGATTGGCACCTGAGCTAACATCTGTTGCCAATCTTTTTTTTTTCCTTCTTCTCCCCAAAGCCCCCCAGTATGTAGCTATACATTCTAGTTGTGAGTGCCTCTGATTGTGCCATGTGGAACGTCGCCCCAGCATGGCCCAATGAGCCACGCCATGTCCACACCCAGGATCTGAATCTACGTAACCCTAAGCCACTGAAGCAGAGCACACGAACTTAACCACTTGGTCATGGGGCCAGCCCCTAAGACGTCTTAAATAAGGAAATTTGCAGGCTTATTTTATAGGAAGCCTAGTGCTAGAGCAAAGACTCAATGATATCATCAACAAATCATGTTCTTTCAGACTTTCCAATCATCTTAACCCTCAAACTGGAATGGGTGTTAGATGACTGCCACTAGCAGCTGAGACTAGATATTCCCTTATTCATATCCAGAGGGAGAGGCTCGCTTTATCTGGCTATTTCAAGAGCCAGAATTCCTCTTTGCCAGGTGCTCCTAGCCTATTGTTTCATTGGCCCACACTTATTTAAACCTGTCTGTCCCTCATCCACTCATTTGTATGGGTCATGGAGTTATAACTGGCTAACGACCAAGCAGAGCCCATTCTGAACTGGAATGGGGTTGGCTTGCCTTGAGTCATGTGGCCTATGTATAAGGATGGACACCTGAGTTAAAAAATAAGTATTTGCTGAAAAAAAGGAAGGGGGGAAAGGATGCTGAGTAGGTGAATGGCAGTATTGACGACATGGGATATGATTTAGAGGTGGGGTTGACAGGGCTGGTCAATGGGTTGAATGTCACAAGGAGAGAGGATTCAAGAACAGTTCTTAGAAAGTTGGCTTCAGCAATTGGGAAGACAGGGGGCATTTACTGCAATGAAGAAGACTGAAGGAAAGATCAGGTTTGGGAAGGATAATCAAGGCTTTTGTTTTCATAGAAACTGTTAATTGTTTTCACAAGTTAACTTTAAGATACCCATTAGACACTGGAAAGGTGATGGAGTTTTTATTTGGATATAGGAGTCTGGGGTTTCAGGGAGATGGCAAGACCGACAACAGAGAATGAAATCAAAAGGAGTTTTTGTTTTCGTTTTGTTTCCCCCAGCAACTGAGACTGACATAGTCTAGACCCATGCCAAGATCTAGAGGTGGAGTACAACAGGAGCCATTAAGGTGGCTAGAAAACTTGAGTCCAAATCCCATGTCTTATGTGTTGTGTGGACTGAGAGTAGTGCAAATTGTTAGCTCTCTGCCAAAAGGGTGGAAGACTTTCCCTCTCTCAACTTTGTAAGTGTGGGACAGAAAAGATATGGATATCTTTTAAAAATACAGGGCAGGTCATGACATGCCATAAAAAGGCATTATTAATACACCATATAATCTTATAAGAGAGTTGACTCATTATCAGGCCTCTAAATTAAATATTTAGTGGGAATAGGATGAAGGGACATGGCATCCAATGGCAACAATTCTAATCCAAGGCCCGATGAAAAACGCTGACCATTATTACATCTACAATTTGAATTAAAAACTACTTCGAATGGAATTAAGTGATTATGGAAAATTACAAGGGAAAAAACCTGGATTCTAGTTTATATCTGATACCTGTTAGCTATGAACGTTTGACCCTTTCACTTCCTAACTTATCTTCTATGAGACTCAGTTTTCTATCTGATTAAATGTTTACAACAGACAGGCCCTTCATGCCTGCTTCACAGAGTCATTGTGAAGATCAAAAGTTAAAGAAATCTATTAACTATAAAATACCATAAAGACAATTTTCTTTAGCTGTTTGACTAGTCTCACTTCCTACCTACCACTGATGTGTTTCATCATTCTGATGCCAAATATCAATTTTCAGATACTCAATCATTAACAGAGAAAACCACCTAAACTAAAATTTTAAATTTCATTAAGTACAAAACACTGGATAACTAAGAGATGATCCATTAAAAACTCTGCCCAGAGTGACACCAGCACCATGGTGGAATGAGCTGTTCCCTTACTCTCTCCCCACTAAGTTACAACCAAATAGATATTCATTAACCAACAGAAGATCCCCTATAAAGCACAATAGGATGTGTGAGAGATCCGGAAAGCCATACATCTGAAGGTGGGAGTACCTGATCCTAGGGAAGCAGTGGAAGGAGGTGAGCAGATCCCCTCGCTCTCCCCAGCATTAGCATTCTAGGTTGCACGTCCTCACGCAGCAGCTGGCGTGTGACTGTAAGAGGAGGCAGGGGAGCAGGAAGGCCTGGACATAAATGCTTTTGCTTTCAGAGTTGCAGCCCAGCCAATGGGAATGCTCCACATCAAGTGGTGTGGCTCAGCCACATGGGTGCCCCCAACAAGGCAGTGGATCCACATCAGAGCTTCTGTGTGGGTGTGTGACCCACTAAGTGCCAGCAGGAAAATGCAGACAAGCCACATAGGCACAACTTGCAGCAGACGCAGCAGGTTTAGAAAACAGTTTCCAGTGGTGGTAGGTGGAATCTGCAACCTGATACTACCATTATGCACTGGCAAAGGATCATATTATCAAATATCATGAAGAACTAAATCAACACTCCAAAGCTGAAGGAAAACTATAAGTCTCCACAAACCACCCCTGAAGTCACAGAAATTTACAAAATCTAAATGACAAAGAATTCAAAATACTTGAAACAAAGAAACTCAACAAGTTACAAGAAAACTCAGAAAGACAGTTCAATGAACTAAGGAATAAAATTAATGAGCAGAACGAATTCTTCACAAAAGGGATTGAAACTCTAAAAATAAAACAAAACCAAAAGGAGATTCTGGATATGAAGAACACAATGAATGACATAAAGAACAATCCAGAAACCTTAGAAAAACAGAGCTGATGTTATGGAGGAGAGAATTAGTAATTGAGAGGACATAAATACAGAAATGCTTCAGGAGAAGAGAGAACTAAGACTTTAAAAAAATGAAGAAATTCTTCAAGAAATATCCAACTCAATTAGGAAATGCAACATAAAGATTATAGGTATTCCAGAGGGAGAACAGAGGGAGAAAGGAGCAGAGAGCTTGTTCAAAGAAATAATATCTGAGAACTTCCCAAACCAGGGGAACTGGACTTACAAGTATATGAACCCAACAGAACGCCTAATTACATCAATGGAGAAAGACCTTCTCCAAGGCATATAACAGTAAAACTGGGAAAAGCCAACGACAAAGAAAAATCTTAAGGGCAGCAAGGCAAAAGAAAATAATCTACAAAGGAACCCCTACTAGGCTTTTAGCAGATTACTCAGCAGAAACCTCACAAGCTAGGAGACACTGGAATGATACATTCAAAATACTGAAAGAGAAAAACTTCCAGCTAAGAATACTCTATCCAGTGAAACTATCCTTCAGATATGTTGGAAAAATAAAAGCTTTCCCAGATAAACAAAAGCTGAGGGAGTTCATCACCACTAGACCTCCCTTACAAGAAATGATCAAGGATGTAGAACATATCTGAAGCAAAAAGGCAAAGGTCAATAAAGCCTTGGGCAAGGAAATAAATAGACAGACAAAATCAGAAAATCGCAGCTCTCTATCAGAACAGGTTAGCAAACACTTATAAAAGATAAATGGAAGGAAAGCATCAAAAATAACTATAAACACTTCATTTTAATCACAAACTCACAACACAAAACAGAATAACTTGTGATGACTTAGATGGGAAAGATGAAAGGGATGGGACCTGTTTAGGCTAACAGAGATAAGAAGTTATCAGAAAATGGACTGTTTCATCTAGATCTTTTACACAAACCTCACGGTAACCAGTAAATTAAAAATCAGAGCAGACACAAATCATAAATAAAAGAGAAAACTGAGAAAACCATCCCAGGAAACCACCAAACTGAAATGGCAGTCAGAAATACAAGGGAAGGGAAATATAGAACAATCAGAAAACAAGAGATAAAATGGCAGTATTAAACCCTCATATATCAACAATAACTCTAAATGTAAATGCATTGAATTCTCCAATCAAAAGACACAGAGTGGCTGGATGGATTAAAAAATAAGACCCAACAATATACTGCCTCCAGGAAACACATCTCAGCTCTAAAGCCAAACACAGGCTCAGAGTGAAGGGATGGAAGACAATACTCAAAGCAAATGGCAAGCAAAAGAAAGTAGCATCGCCATCCTTATATCAGGCAAAGCAGACTTCAAGATAAAAAAAAACGGGAATGAGAGACAAAGAGGGCACTATATAATGATAAAAGGGACACTCCACCACAAGGACATAATACTTATGAATACATACGCACTGAGCGCAGGAACACCAAAGTATATAAAGCAACTATTAATAAGAGACCTAAAGGGAAAAATTAACAGCAAGAGAATAATAGTATGGGACCTCAACACCCCACTTACATCAACGCATAGATCATCAAGACAGAAAGTTAACAAGGAAATAGTGGACTTAAATGGAAAACTAGAACAGACAGACTTAAGAACATTCCATCAAAAAATAGCAGAATACCCATTCTTCTCAAGTGCACTTGAACATTCTCAAAGACAGACCACATGATGGGGAACAAGACAAGCCTCAATAAATTTAAGAAGATTGAAATCATATCAAGCATCTTTTTGGAAGACAATGCTATGAAACTAGAAGTCAACTACAAGGAAAAAGCTGAGAAAGTCACAAACATGTAGAGACTAAACAACATGCTACTGAATAACCACTGGATCAATGAAGAAATCAAAGGAGAAATGAAAAAATACCTGGAGACAAATGAAAATACATCATACCAACTCTTATGGGATGTAGTTAAAGCCATTCTAAGAGGGGAATTCAGAGCAATACAGGCTCACCTCAACAAACAAGAAATATCTCAAATAAGTAATCATAAACTACACCTAACAGAACTAGAAAAAGAAGAATGAAGTTCAAAGTTAGCATAAGGAGGAAAATAATAAAAACTAGAGCATAAGTAAATGAAATAGAGACCAAAAAGACCATAGAAAGGATCAATGAAACTAAGAGTTGCTGCTTTGAGAAGATAAACAAAATTGAGAAACCCTTAGCTAGATTCACTAAAAAAAAGAGAGAAGGCTCAAATAAAATTAGAAATGAAAGAGGAGAAACTACAATGGATACCACAGAAAAACAAAGGATTACAGGAGAATACTATGAAGAACTACATGCCAACAAATTGGATAACCTAGAAGAAATAAATTCTTAGCCTCATACGACCTCCCTAAATTGAATCAAGAATAAATAAATTGAGAATATGAATAGACCAATCACAAGTAAAGAGATTGAAACAGTATTCAAAAATCTCCAGGGGGCCGGCCCTGTGGCCAAGTGGTTAAGTTCATGCACTCCACTTCAGTGGCCCAGGGTTTCACCGGTTCAAATCCTGGGTGCAGACATGGGACCGCTCATCAAGCCACACTGAGGCAGTGTCCCACATGCCACAACTAGAAGGATCTACAACTAAAACATACAACTGTGTATTGGGGAGATTTGGGGAGAAAAAGCAGGGGGAAAAAGAAAAGATTGGCAACAGTTGTTAGCTCAGGTGTCAATCTTTAAAAAAACACCTCCAAAAAACAAAAGTCCAGGAACAGATGGATGAAACAGTCAAAGAAAATTTAATACCTATCCTTCTCAAACTATTCCAAAAAATTGAAGAAGATGGAACACTTCCTAACTCATTCTATGAGGCCAACATCACCCTGATATAAAACCAGACAAGGACAACACAAAGAAGGAAAATTACAGGCCAATATTGCTGATAAACATAGACACAAAAATCCTCAATAAAACATTGGCAAACCAAATACAGCAATACATTAAAAAGCTCATACACCTGATCAAGTGGGATTTATACCAAGGACATAGTGATGGTTCAACATCTGCAAATTAATCAATGTGACACACCACATTAACAAAATGAGGAATAAAAATCACATGATCATCCCAATAGTTACAGAGAAAACACTTGACAAGATCCAACATTCATTTAAGATAAAAACTCTGAATAAAATGGGCATAGAAGTACCTCAACATAATAAAGGCCAAATATGACAAACCCACAGCCAACATCATACGTAACAATGAAAAACTGAAAGCCATCCCTCTGAGAACAAGAACAAGACTAGGGTGCCCACTCTTGCCACTCCTTTTCAACCTAATACTCGAGGTTTTGACCACAGCAGCTAGGCCAGAAAAAGAAAGAAAAGGTATCCAAATTGGAAAGGAAGAAGTGAAACTCTCGCTTTTGCAGACAACATGATCTTATACATAGAAAACCCTCAAGAATCTACCCGAAAACTATTAGAAATAATCAACAACTAACGAAAAGTTGTAGGGTACAAAAGCAACTTACAAAAATCAGTTGCATTTCTATACACTGATAATGAACTATCAGGAGAAGAAAGTCAAGAATACAATCCCATTTACAACCACAACAAAAATAAAATATTTAGGAATAAATTTAACCAAAGAGGTGAAAGACCTATACACTGAAAATTCTAAGACGTTATTTAAAGAAATTGAGGATGACAGAAAGAAATGGAAAGATATTCTATGCTCGTGGACTGGAAGACTAAACGTAATTAAAATGTCCATATTATCTAAAGTGATCCACACATTGAATGCAATCCCAATCAGAACCCCAATGACATTCCTCATGAAATCAGGACAAGGAATCCCAAAACTTCTATGAACAACAAAAGACCCCAAACGGCTAAAGCAATCCTGAGAGCAAAGAATGAAGCTGGAGGCATCTCAATCCCAGACTTCAAGATATACTACATCGCTATAATAATCAAAACTGCATGGTACTGGCACAAAAACAGACACACAGAACAAGTGAATAGAACTGAAAGGCCAGCAATAAAACCGGACAGCTAATCTTCAACAAAGGAGCCAAGAACATGCAACGGAAAAAGGAAAGTCTCTTCAACAAATCGTTGGGGAGGGCCGGCCCCGTGGTCCAGTGGTTAAGTTCTCGCCCTCCACTTCTGTGGCCCAGGGTTTTGCCCGCCCAGATCCCGGGTGCAACCTAGCACTGCTCATCAAGCCATGCTGCGGCAGCATCCCACACAGCAGAGCCAGAAGGATCTATAACTAGAATATACAACTATGTACTGGGGGACTTTGGGGAGAAGAAGAAAAAAAGAAGATTGGCAACAGACATCAGCTCAGGTGCCAATCTTTAAAAAAATAAAAAAATAAGTGGTGCTGGGAAAACTGGACAGCCATAAGCAAAATAATGAAAGTACTCATTATCTTTCACCACGGAAAAAATTAACTCAAAATTGATTGAAGACTTTAATGTAAGACCTGAAACCACAAAACTACTAGAAGAAAATACAGACAGTATACTCTTTAACAGTGGTCTTAGCACCATCTTTTCCAATACCATGTCTATTCAGATATGAGAAACAAAAGAAAAAATAAACAAATGAGACTACATCAGACTAAGGAGCTTCTGGGAAGGCAAAGGAAACCAGGAACAAAACAAAAAGATAACCCACCAACTTGGAGAAAATATTTGCAAATCATGTATCTGACAAGCAGTTAATTTCCAAAATATATAAAGAACTCATAGAACTCAACAACAAAAAAACAACCAACCTCATCAAAAAATGGGCAGAGGATGTGAACAGACAGTTTTCCAAAGATATACAGATGGCCAACAGGCACATGAAAAGATGTTCAACATCACTAATTATTAGGGAAATGCAAATCAAAACTACAATGAGTTATCAGTTTATACCTGTTAGAATGGTCATAATTACCAAGACAAAAAATAACAAATGTTGGAGACGATGTGGAGAAAAGGGAACCCTCACACACTGCTGGTGGGAATGCAAACTGGTGCAGCTGCTATGAAAAACAGTATGGAGATTTCTAAAAAAATTAAAAATAGAAATACCATACAATCCAGCTTTCCCACTACTGGGTATTTATCCAAAGAACCTTAAATCAACAATTCAAAAACTTATGTATCCCTATGTTGATTGTAGCATTCTTCACAATAGCCAAGATGTGGAAGCAACCCAAGTGCCCATCAACTGATGAATGGATAAAGATGATGTGGTATATATACATAAACACAATGGAATACTACTCAGCCATAAGAAAATAGCAAATCATCCCATTTGCAACAACATGGATGGACCTTGAGGGTATTATGTTAAGAGAAGTAAGCCAGACTGAGGAAAAACAAACACCACATGATTTCACTGACATGTGGAAGATAAACACACACATGGATCAAGAGGAACAGATTAGTGGTTACCAGAGGGGAAGGTGGTTGGGGGATGAGTGAAAGGGGTAAAGGGGCACATATATATGGTGATAGATAAAAATTAGACTATTGGTGGTGAGCAAGATGCAGTCTATACAGAAACTGATGAATAATACTGTACACCTGAAATCACACAATGTTGTAAACTATTATGACCTCAATAATTAAAAAAAAAAAAAAAAACCTCTGCCCAACTCCTGTTTCAAAATTGTACCTCACCAATTTAAACTCAAATTATATGAGGTAGCCATCCCTCTGGGTACTGATCTGACACAGTCAAGGTGAACACTGATATGGGGTCTAAAGATGACCTTCTAACACTGAGCAGAATATTGAGAAAATGTACACCAAAACATTTCTTTACATGCTACAACATTAGGATGGCTGCCTGTGCTTCACTATATGACTACAAAAATATAAGGTGCTTTTATACTTTCCAAAGTTCCTTCCTCTCCTTTATTCCACCTGATCACCTAGCTGTTCTATCAGGTAGGCAAAGGAGATTTATGCTCGTCTTAGGAAGAAAAACACTCACGTTCAAAGTCATTCTGAGGCATAACTTAAATTATATTTTAGGTGCCCAAATCCCTATTCTGGTGTCAACATTACATTATGTTACATAAAGTTTACATTTTAATTTACTTAACAGTACTGATGAAAAATGAGTAACACATTCAAGTCTGAGAATATTCCTAATAAAAACTGTACATCAGCTCCATTCTAAGTTTTATCAGAAAGAATCCTTTACCACCCAAATTAAATCTCACTCACAAAAGTAGATGTGGCAACAGTAATCATTTTGCAGAAACTTAATTGTACTAAATGAATCTGTTATGTAGTACCTGAGAAAATGCTCATGTTAACAAAGTACCCTGAGCCCACTTCCCCAGTTTTCACAGAGGACACCATTCTTAGAACTGTGATCAAACCACTCTGGAGTTTAAGTACTAATAATACTCTATCAACTATTAATAACATTATTAATGGGTCAGGAACTAATTACAGCAATTTAAAATGATTAATATTTTAAAAACAGAGGTTTTGAAGGGTCACCTTAGAAATGTGAGTAAATGCTGACAAAGCTTTCAGAATACAGATGAGATTAAGGTTAAATATAACTTAAAAGAAGTATCTTATAAATAAGACCATTTAATCGATGTGGTTTCAAAAAAATCACTGAATTCTACTTCAAATCATTTAATCTCTTTGAACCTCAGCTAACATTTTTTTAAAAAAATTCCTAATAGGAAATGAACAAGACTAAACCAAACCAAGATTAGATCAAAACATTTATTTTTTGTGTTACAAAAACAAAAATAAATCCAAGCAGGTAATGAAATAACCATATTTTTTTTGAAGTGTCCCATCCTGGGTTCTTTGTCCTAGAATTTAGTAAATAGTTCAAGTTTAGGTTGCTTCAACACTTCTGGATGCTATGAGGTTTCCATCTTATAACCATGTTTCTCTAGTTCAGCTCTGTAATAAAACAAAAAAACCCAACATCACTAGATATTCTTTATGATAAATTAAAGACATATAGTTTTTAGAAATACAATTAATAATAAATGCTATCACATAGCTTTACTTTAGTGCCCTTACTTCTTTCTATAAAGAAATCTATATAAGAAGGAAATTAGATGTGAATCAACATAATGCTGATAAAATCTTACTTTCCCATTAGTAAACATATTTTATATTTCTTAATTTTCTGATAAATCGATTTATTTATGGAAGAAATGTTAAGGATTTACTGCTATCTTCCAAATACCATACAAATGTTCTGTTCACAGTAAATATTTAAACACAAATTTTAAGAATCATTAACCATATCAATAAGAACATAAGACAATGGTATCAAACTTTCAGAGAGTTTATAATCATAATAGGTATTACTATAATTTACACAAAAAGAATAAACAGAATGCTTTCCATAGTGACAAATATCTAATGCTCTAACCAAGACAAAAATTATTAATCAAATTTAAGGGTGTGTGAGAATTATTGTGCATTAACTATATGTAGGCAAAAAAATAAATAAGTTATAAAACATTAAACGAGACTTTCTTTTCTTTTCTTTCTTTTTTTTTTTTTGAGGAAGATTAGCCCTGAGCTAACATCTGCTGCCAATCCTCCTCTTTTTGCTGAGGAAGACCGCCCCAAGTTCACATCCGTGTCCATCTTCCTTTACTTTATATGTGGGATGCCTGCGACAGCACGGCTTGTCAAGTGGCGCCATGTCCACACCGGGATCTGAACCGGCGAACCCCAGGCCGCTGAAGTGGAACGTGCGAACTTAACCGCTGTGCCACCGGGCCAGCCCCAAGACTTTATTTTCTTAATTTTACATGTGGACAAAAATCTCAAAAATTTATAGTGGTATAAGTAAACACATTTTAAAAAGACATTTTTTATAATTTTAAATAATTTATTCACCATGAAGTTTCAATCATATTTTGAAAAAGGCAACTGCAGTTATTCATCTGCCTTGGATAAAACATTTGCACAAAAAGGTTTAGCCCTGTAATCAATTTCAGCTATTTAAACTACCATTCCAAATATCACCAGCAACTTATCTACCACAATTTAGATTTTATAAAAGTTCACAATAAGATTGAAGGCCAATCTATGATAAAACATTGTATAAATGTAAACTATGATTAATGCGCACTACATCATTACATTCAGTAAGATAAAAAGACATTTGTTCTCAAGTATAATTTAGCTCAAACACTATCACACCACCCAATGTAAACACAACGCAGAAAACACATGGTAGGAATGATGTATATTTATTACTCATTTCCCCAAACTCCTTCACTTGCCTAAAATTTTTACTTATTTTTAATACAAATATTGACCTAAAGTCCATGAATAATATTAAAACCAGAGATTGTTCATATGAATCATCTTTGTCTTCTGTTCAGGTGTTGAGGGCAGTATGGACTAATGGTAAAACACAGGGTTAGGAGTCAAGAGAACAGTAGAAGTTTCTGACTCTACTCCTCCTTTGCTAAATTTAACTAAAATGCTTCCTTGGCTCCCCACTCCAGGAAATTGAAGATTATAATACCTGTCCCTTCATATGTTTCCTATTTAAAATGGAAATAATTTTAAAACTTTCTCAAACAATAGTTTTGCTGCCTTTAACAAAACCAATTTAGATTATTTACTTTCTCTTATTTTAACAACAAAAAACACCTTCGAAATTCAACCTAAGATTTAGGTAATAAGTACACCAAATCCATCCAGGTTTGTGTCTGTCTGCCTTCCTCACAGGAGGTAGTGACCAATTATATTGATAAATTGTTTACAAACACAAAGGAGATCATGGTATGCTTCTCTATCAGCTAAATTCTTAGAGAAGATTAAAAGTTCTTTGCTAGAATTTAGGACATCGAAGAAACCAAAAGGAAAATAAATTGAGGCCATCAAGTACAAAACGCAAAACAACACGCAAAACACTAATATCACGAACTTGTTGAATAGAAAAATCTGACAAAGAGAACAAACGGAAGAAATCCAGCATAAGTGGAACGGTATCGCAGGGCACACACAGTGAATGTACACTATTTGAAACAAAACCAGCAGCATTACTTTTACAACAAAACAAGAATAAGACAAATAGCTACTAGTAGGTTTGATAATTATTCTTACTACGCAAGAAACTACTCTGCTATATGACAGTGGCCATATCTGACACAGTATCTCAGAAACTACATTGGCTTCTCGGAGTTTTTATGTAAAACGTGATGCGGGGTCAGGAAAATTTCAGAATCCTGCCTACTTCTATTGATATAGGGAAAAACAAATGTATCAGAAGTAGCAAAAACAGAATTACTCTGAGTTATTTGGAGACACAGGTAGCCTTTTTCTTTCGACTTCTGCTGGTTAAAGCTAATTACACGGAAAGAGAAACAGAAACCTGGAGAGCGGAAAGCTAAGTCCTGGCTACGGACATGTAGCTAAGAGGCAGATCTGGAGTTGAAACCCAGGGGATCCGACTGACTCCTGAGTATGAACTCCTCTTCAAAGTTAGATGGGATTAGGGCCAAACAATATTAGAAAACAGTAAATATATTCTTTACCATGGTTTCTAATACCACATTAAGGGCCTTGATGCATTTTACAAAGACTAGGAAGAGCATCTCTGCAGGAGATTTGTTAATCAAGACAACTTTTTTAAAGCAAGGATATAAATATTATCTGATGCTGCACTGTCCACTACAGTAGTCACATGCAGCTATTTATCAAAATTAAATAAAATTAAAAATTCAGTTCATCAGCCACACTAGCCACATTTCATGTGCTCAACAGCTACATGTGACTAGTAGTTTTTATATTAGATAGTGCAGCTTATGAACATTTCCATCACTATACTAAGTTCTATTTGACAGCATTGGTGATATATCAACAACCTTGTGGGGAAAAAAATGCATGACTCAAATAGGGAAATAAAAAGAAAAATCTTATTCTCTAATGGAGGTATCAAGATTTATACACTTGTGGAAATCCACAAACCTAAAAGCAGAAACAAAACAGAGAAAAAAATAGCACTGTGGAGGTGTATTATAAAAACAAGCCACAACGAATATATGGATAATGCTCAATTTCCAAATCAGTACAAAGGTAAGATTTAGTTGTGACAAGAAATCCAGTTATCAGTACATTTACTACTAAAAGTCCCTTGATAAAATCAAAATATTAAATAATGTCTTGATTTAATTTTTCAGAGAAAAGTGCTATTTTATGACTAATAAAAGACAAAAAAGAACACTTTGGAGAAATTTGACTTCAACAGCAAAGGAAGAAAACTCATTTCTCCTCACTTTAAAAATTTCAAGAAGATAACAGGAAAGAAAAAACTGATTATGAACAAGATTATGATTAATATGATTATCATTAAACAACACAGAATAGAGATCAACAGTGTTGAAAGGCCTAAACATAAATATTCTAACAGCATAATATGATTCTAATAAGGAAGAAAGGGTTAAATGGATATTAAAAAAAGGTAGCAGAGTGTTCTCTGATGTGGCTTAGTTTTAAAAGGATATAAAACAAAAGTAAATGCAAAAAGAAAGCAGCAAGAACTTGTATACACAGAATTAACTTATTTCCAGAATGGACCAACATCTGTAAAAAGAACAAAAAGGGCTTTGAGAGCCATATATGTATAAAGAAGAATGAGAAGAGACAGATCCAATGCCTGGAACACATTGGGTAATATTAGCAGATTTTAGAGAAAAATCAAGATTATTGCTCAACAACTATTATTCCTATGTTGTCCATAAAACTGCAAAAGGAAAAACAACATATGACAAAATTGAAAACTAAGACAGATGAGATAACTTCAAACTGCATTAAAGAAGTTTAAAGTCTCACGGCTTCGAATAATTAAATCTCAGGATACTGAAAGAACAAAAAAATATAGTCAAAAGTCACAGTCTGCAATTCTGAGAGATCATAAAAAAGTGTGAAAGTACCAGAATAACAGTGAAAGGTAAATTGTACAATTTCCAAAAAGAGGAGAAAGGAGATGGGTGAAAATGTGATTAGTCTCTAGAAAAATACTAAAAAGAACAAAAGCTACTGCACTATTATTAAAAATAAATGTTAAAAATTCATTATAAATTATCTCACTTCCTTTTTGAATAAAGGTACTAGACTAGAAAATTAGAAGATTGTAATAGAACTTCTGTATCTTGATCTGAGCAAAGTATGTGACAGTTTACTGAGATATCTTTGTGGCCAAAACAGATACATGTAGGTTGAATCAAAATAAAATTAGAGGAGGAGCTGACCCCCCAGGGCTGAGTGGTTAAGTCTGAGGGCTCCGCTTTGGCGGCCCAGGGTTTCGCTGGTTGGGATCCTGGGTGGGGACATGGCACTGCTTGTCAGGCCACAGTGAAGCGGCGTCCCATATGCCACAACTAGAAGGACCCACAACTAAAATATACAACTACGTACTGGGAGGATTTGGGGAAAAGCAGGGGGGAAAAAAAAAGACTGGAAATAGTTGTTACCTCAGGTGCCAATCTTAAAAAAAAATATTAGAGGAAAGAAGTGTCTCCAAAACAAATGGTGCTGGTACAACTGTATATCCACATGCAAAAGAATGAACTAGGATCCTTACTTCACACCATATACAAAAATGAAGTCAAAATGTACTGAAGACCTGATGTAAGAGGTAAAATTCTAAAACTGTTAGAAGAAAACAAAGGTATAAATTTTCATAACCTTCAATTTGGCAATGAATTCTTAAAAAGTAGATGAATTGGACTTCATCAGAATTAAAAACGCTTGTGCAGAGAACACTATGAAGATAGTGAAAAGACAACCTAACAGTATGGGAGAAAATATTTGTAAATAATATGTTTGATAAAGGCCTAGTACCCAGAATATATAAAGAACTCTTATAACTCAGTAGCAAAAAGACAACAAACCCAACTTAAAAATAGGCAAAGGTCTTGAATAGATATTTCTCCAAAGAAGATACACAAGTGGCCAACAAATATGTGAAAAGAGGTTCATTATTAGCCATTAGGGAAATGTAAATCAAAACCACAACAAGATACCAGTTCACACCCACTAGGATGGTTATAATAAAAAAATAAATGAAAAATAAGTTTTGGTGAGGATGTGGAGAGATTAACACCTTTATACATTGCAAGTATAATGTAATTGTTCAGCTGCTGTGGAAAACAGTTTGGCAGTTCCTCAAAAACTTAATGAGAATTATGACATGACCTTGCAATTCCACTCCTAGGATTAAATCTCCAAAAATTGAAAACAGGTATTCAAACAAAAACTTGTACATGAATATTTACAACAGCACTGTTCACTATAGTCAAAAGCTGGAAACAACCCAAATGTCCATCAACTCATTAATGGGTAAACAAACTGTGGCATATCATACAACAGATTATTCTTCAGACATAAAAAGGAACGAAGTACTGATACACACTATGATATGGATGAAACTTGAAAATATGATGCTAAGTTAAAGAAGCTAGACACCCAAGATATCACCTACTGTATGATTCCAGTTATATGAAATATCCAGAGACAGAAAACAAATTAGTGGTTGCCAGGGGCTGGGGGAAGAAAGGAATGCAGAGTGACCGCTTAATGGGTATGGTGTTTCCTTTTGGGGTGCTGAAAATTTTTGGATATAAAGAGATAATGGTTACATGACATTCTGAATACACAAAACACCACTGAATTGTACACTTTAAAATGGTTAATTATATGTTATACGAATTTTACTTCAATCAATTAATCAATCACATTAAGTCGACTTGTACATGAATATGAAAAAGTACACTCCCATCACCCCAATCTCCATTCCAGTTTAAGAATCACCAATCTATTGGGTCCTAATACCCTGATTCTAATTTCTGCTGAGTTACTCAATAATGGTATAAAATTAACATCGACAGAATTAAACCTACAAGACAAAAAATAGCAAATATGCTTGTATTTAACTACTTTTGTAAAGAGACTAGAAAAAAACAAAAGTTCTATGCAATTACACAAAGTATTCATGTTTAGAAACACAGGAAATAAAGACAATGTCTTTTCATAATTCAAGAACATATTTTAAAGATTAATTATCTTTTAAGAGATCAATTATCATTATGTAAGTTACATATTTCGTGCTTATAATTAATACTAAGCTATATAAAAATGTGACTTGAAACTTACCGTAACTGATTGGAGAAGTCATCCTCTACATTGTCATCATCCCAATTATCCTCCCAGACATGTGCATCTTCATCTTCATCTAAACCAGCCCAGTCTAAAAACAGAAACAGATGTTGTCTAAATATCTCTCATATATTATTTCCATAAATATAAAAAATTCAGAAAGTTTGCCACTGAAGATTCTCTCAATTCAAAATAACTAATACTATATCTATGAGAAATGATAATCTTCCTCTTAAATCTCAATTTTATGCTGTCTCACTCTCTCAATTCCTGAATTTGCAGATAAAACAAAAGTTAATACAAAAAATTCTATTTGCCATGAAAACTTATTACAATTTCAGGAAGATATTTACTTTCCTGATTTTTACCTTGGGCTAATTTTTATAAGGTCTATTTCACAATCTTTCAAAACACAGCACCAAGAACACTAAAGCGAGTTGAGCAGGAAGATATTAGCCTGGAATTCAAAACTGCTAAACATAAAAAAGGTTAACTCATACACAGATAACAGAAAGTAGTATCTTTTTATATTCTTAATTATGACTGTAAAATTGTTGTAAAGAAAAATGTCCTTATTCTTGAAAACATCCATGCTGAAATATTTGAGTCAAGTGTCATTTTGTTGATAATTTACTTGCAATGGTTCCCTCAAATATATATATTTGATATATGATATATATTGATATATATATTTGATATCCCTCAAATACATATATTTGATATATGATATATATTGATATATATATTTGATATATATTGATATACGATATATATATGATAGAAATACAGTAAATATGACAAAACGTTAATAACTGATGAAACTTAGGTGTTGATCTCTTTACTGAGGTATAATTGACATGTAACATTATATTAGCTTCAAGTATACAACATAATGGTTTCATATTTGTAAATATTGCAACATGATCACCACAATAAGACCAGTTAAAATTCGTCACCATACATAGATACAGAATTTTTTTTTCTTGTGATGAGGGCTTTTAAGATCTACTCTCTTAGCAACTTTCAGATATGCAATACAGTATTACTAACTACACTCAACATACTGTACATTACATCCCCATGATATTTATTTTATACCTGGAAGTTGGTACCTTTTGATCCCTTGCACCCATTCTGCCCACCCTCCACTTGCCCTCTTTTTTTTTAATAACTTTTCCATAGAGTTGAAAGTTTCAAGATTAAAATGTGGGAAAAACAGTTTAAAAAAAATTAGTTTGGAAATCACCTCTGGAGACTTCCCTATTCCCTTCTCTTCCTTCGTACCCTCAGAGATTAGGACCCCTCTTTTGTGTATGTCTCTATCATAGCACTTACATACTGTATAATCATAATTATCAGTTTATATGTCTCTAGTGTCTGAGCTCCTTAAGAGTAACAACGCTATTTATCTTTGTATTCTTAAGCTACAAACAGTACCTCGCTTGTGCACAACAAATGGTTGTGAAAGATACAACAGAACTCTAAATCAGACCTTGTATATTTTTGTTTGATCCTCTCCCCTGCAAAAATAGTAATTATGAGTTACACACTCAAGTATGTCCTAGCCATTAGCTTCATCTTAGTAATTACTTATTAGAAACATGACTAAGAACATTTCAACCTGAAAAGACAAATAACTAAATAACAAAAGGTATGATGATACAGGCTTTTCTTATAATGTACATACAGATTTAAAGCTGTGCTACAACGGCTCATAATACTTATTACATTATGTACCTAACAAAGTTGTTTAAATGCAATATATGTAAGTCATCCTTATGATTTAAGAATAGAAGTACCTCCATTTAACTGGTCCCCCAAACCGGAAACTTGGAAGGCATCTTAGCTACTCTTTCTCCTCCATCTACCACAATCACTCATTATGCTCTTTCCATTTCAACTCCTAAGTATCTCGAGTTGGTCTCCCCCCTCCTATTCTTACTGTCACTATGTTAATTTAGGAGTGATTATTCCTTTGATAGACTATTACTGTGGTCCTCCTTTCTGTCCCCTCCTCCTCAATCTTACACATTTTATACCTATCCTCCACTAATGCCTAAAATGACCACTGCCATTCCTGTCAGTTACTATTCAAACCTTCAGGTAGGAACCACATTTTATTGCAACTGTAATGCCTACAGCTGAGTGCTGGGCACACAGTAGACACTTAAAATGTTGGGCAAATGGAAGTCAAGTTCCCTCCTTCTGAGTGGTCAATCTCAAGAAAACAGAGGCCAGTGTGAGGTTTCAGTGAAGCCAAGAGTATATATTTCAAGATAGAAGAGATCAACAATATCATGATAAATTTATATTTATCAATATAAATATATTTATTCTAAGAATGTTTTTGAGAATAGCAGTCACCTCGTTCAATGCTTCCCTAAGAGAGATCATGCGGGAAATTTCTTTAAGACCTCAGTTTCTGAAAAGATGAAAAAGTTTCTCTTAGGCAATTTATTTCAGGTTTCTAGGAAGCTCAGTCAAATGTATACCCAACTTCAATCACTATATAGGACAGTGAACATATATTCATTAATAAATACTCTCAATAATCAAAAATACTGATATTTACCCACATAAATTTTCTGATATCTCATAGTAATATTATTGTTCTCAGAGGGAATATTACAATTACCTAAATTCAAATCCTTTACTATTCTCTGAGGTCCTTAACAACAGTAACACTTAATAACAGTAAGTATTAATTATACCTCAAAATTAAGATAACTGGGCTAGATATACACTTACATTTTCTCCTTTCTTCTAAAAGTACCTTGAAGCTCAAACTGAAAAATTTTATTCTCTGTCTGTGGAACTACCTATGTTTTACATGAAGAGTAGATTAAGAAGTTAAAGAAAAGGAAATACCATTCAGGATTTCCCTCAGTCTATGGAAGAGTGATCAGAAAGCTACTACAACTCAATTTTTTCATAGATATATCTATTCCCAAAGCTAAACTGAAAGAATAACATTTCTGCACTTTTATAGACTGGAAAAGAGTTAATCAGTAGTATAGGGATAAAATAGTACTGTTACTCTCATATTGCCGTTGCAATCAATAATAAACTGTTTTCTATGTATGTTATAATGTTATACATAAACTTTCTTTTTGTTCTTCCAAAAGCAGAGAAATCTCAGTCAGAAAGAAGGGAGCAATTTTAAGGCAAAGATAAAGGGGGCAGAAATTGCAGTATTAAGTATACAAGAGAGGAGCATTACATCAAGGTGACATGGGGTACAGTCTAAGATCTACTTTTAAATTAAAAAGAAGCTTCATTTCAAATAGTAGATATATTTCCCTGTAATATTAAATCACCAAAAATCAACTAATTTTAATTTTTAAAATTAAAACTGAATAAAGCACCTCAAATAATCTCAAATTTATCTTTTACAGAAATTCAGATTCTTGAATGTTGAACTTATAATGAAACAATGAAATCCATTATCCCTTTTACAGCAAGTGAACGACTAATAATGCTATTTCTCCACATTCCTTCCAGTCTTACTGCAACCTACAGCTCTGTAGCTATCTAATAATGGACAGCTTAGAATTTTTGTTTGTTGTTTTGTTTTAACGACATGAAAGCCTTACAGTATAAAAAAATTCACACAAAGCTACTTCATTAAACTGCAATGTAGCAAGGTTTGGCTATACATCAAGTTTTTATAAAATGGCTAAGACTGAGGATTGTTTAAAATTACAGAATTCTGGAGATACAGAAAGCCTTAGAGATCACCGTATATCATACCCCTCTTTGTTGGAATGCCACCACCATTACCACTACCAAAAAAGAGAAATGAAGACTGTCCTATAAAAAAAATTAACTTTTTTCTACCATTATTTCACAACTTCAAATCCTAGACTTTAAATATATTTGGGTTCAGCCTAGAAATAGGAATTGTTAAATATTTGTTTTACTGATATTTGAAGAAGTCTTTATAAAGATATCTAACAGAGTTTAATGTTCCACAAAAATAATTTGAATACATTAATACCAGATAATACCTTCTTGAGTAAAGGGGGTGACACAACTCAAGTCACAACTGTTTTAAGTTTCTAAAGCACCAAGCCTCACATCAGCTTGAACCACTTCTAACTAACCAGCTTCCTAAGCTGTTAACTAGGTAGTTTACACCTGCACTGGTCCCTAAAAGGAAATGATAATATATCAAAGATTCAAGTCAGAAATATAAAATAACAAGAACATTTATTTCACATTTCTCTGCTAACCTTGTAAGCCTACCCTTTCCAGAACACTAAAAATATAGGCCCCTAGGAACTTTTAATCTAATTATGACTTGATTCAAAATGTTGATTTCAATATTGTTATTACTTGATGTCATTCAAATGTCTTCAAGCTGGCTTTAATTCTTTTAACTTTGAAAGACTAAAAGAAACCATACTGGTTAATTTCTACTCAACTGCCTTAGAGAATCACCAACAAGACACATAACAGATTCAATAACTTGTTTGTAGAAATTCCAATCCTTAATTCTAAAAAGGCTGGAAAAAGTCAAAATTCTTAATACGGGAGACACTAGTTCGAACATTGTCCCTTTTTAATTTTAAGAGTGGTACAATTTTTAGTTTATCAAGTTGAATTCTGATGATTTAGCATAAGGATAAAGCATGTCTTCCTCCTTTAACAACCATCTTGTGCTGTTTTAATGGCAAGGAAAGAAAAAAGAAGGTAAAAATAAAATCCCAAGAAAAAGTAATTGGCTCTTGGAGGGGGGGAAACTAGTATTGTGAGCAAGATTTTAGGTAGAATACATACACAAAAAAGATTCATGACAATAGCGCTATATTTCTTTGGTATCATTATGCAGTACTTCATAATTATGACACTATTGAGTATACAAAGATACCAAATGGAACAGTTGGTTAAATTCTTCATTAATCATCGAGCCGTAATGCCTTATCCCAGGAGTAAGATGCACTGAAGTCTACATGCCATATTATCCTTCCCATTACCATAGATAAGAATCCAAGACAATAAATAATCTTATGAATTACAACTTATTAAGCATTTTAAATTATTTAATACAGTACCATTAAGAACCTTAGCATTCACACTGACAAACCAGAATCTATAATCTATTTTAGCTGGAAACTTTAACCAGGAATCTAATAAACTATATTAT